>NC_092128.1:79219743-79522773 GCF_043159975.1 Macaca nemestrina | reverse complement strand
TAATTAATTGAGAGTGTAGGAGGAATAAAAGTAAGTGAGAGAGATGCAGAAAGAAATGAAGGGAGGGAAGAGTCATTTTGGGATGGGAAAGAAGACTGACTAGGGAAATCTGACCAAAGTATAAAGTAAGACCATCAGCTGAAAGAGGGATAAGACAGAGAAACAAAGCTGGATGTTGGAATAGTGTATAGATGAAATAGTCACTGTCAAGGACGGAAAATAAGACTCCTAAAATCTTACACATTGAATTCTCCATTCTACCATATGATAGGCCAATGATTCACAGCAGTGGTTCCCAACTGGGGTGATTCCCCCCTCCTTCCTGCAGGGCTCATTTGACAACATCTGGAGACATTTTTTTGTTAAAGAAGCTGAGAGATTCCTACTGCCATTTAGTGGATAAAGGCCAGGGATACTACTAAATATTTGACAATTTACATGGTTCCCTCTGACCCCTAACTGAGAACTATCTGGCCCAAACCATCTGTAGTACTGAAACTGAGAAAGATGACTATAACTTGAAAGATAACTATAAAATTAAGAATTTTCTGATACTGGATTTTAAGATTTTAGTTAAAGAAAATTATGATCTCTAGTAGAGATTACGATTGCTTTCAAACCTATAAAACAAGGAGTTATTTAAAATTTCTAGCTAAACCTTTCTATGGTAATGCAAGTGGCTTTTTCTCTCCTCAGACAGTCTGGAAAATAATTCCCTAACATTTTTTTTTTTTTAATGTAAGTATAACTTGAATCATCCTCTGCTTTCTCATTCATGTTTTTTTTTTCTAAAATATAGTTCACTTTCTAATAGAGGTGTATATTTTGAACATAAAAGCCTTCCCATGACAATGACTATTACCATTGTTTGGCAGTGTTCCAAAGGCATCCAGGAGGAGCAGAAAGGTCTGTGTAGAAGGAGACGGTTTTGTAATGTCAAGGGCTCTGGAGAGAGTGTTGTAAATAATGTTACACATGTTTTCCTTAGAAGTCTAAATACAATTTCCTATAATACAATGTTAGCATTATGGTGAACATTTCTTAAAGCAAGTGTATTCTCTATTGTAGTTGCTAAAGGACCTATAGTTCATCTTTGACTTTGAACAAGAGGCTATGGGTATGAATTAGCCAACAGCAAAACATAGATGGAATGAAACCATACAGCCCTATGTGCTGAGAAAATAGTGGAGGGATATTCTCAGGAGAATACCTATAATATCCAAAGTGTGACCTCGGTAGGTAGGTAAGTCAAACTAATCAACAGAAAACATACATTTAAATGGGACAAGTGTTCCATAAATAAGTTTGATGTTAAAAGATTAAAAAGTACACACACATTTGACTCAAAGATTTATATGCTAAAGCTATTTTATTAGTATTAGTAATTAAATTGTATTTCATGACTCATTTGTTTCCATTTAAAATCAGTAATCATGTTTGGCCCGGAGCGGTGGTTCATGCCTGTAATACCAACACTTTGGGAGGCCGAGTTGGGTGGATCATGAGGTCAGGAGTTCGAGACCAGCCTGACCAACATGGTGAAATTTTGCCTCTACTAAAAATACAAAAATTAGCCAGTTATGGTGTTGCGCATCTGTGATCCCAGCTACTCAGGAGGCTGAGACTGCAGAATCGCTTAAACCCAGGAGGTGGAGGTTGCAGTAAGTTGAGATCATACCACTGCACCCCAGCCTGGGTGACAGAGCAAGATGCAAGACTCCGTCTCAAAAAGAAAAAAAAAAAAAAAAAAAAAGAAAGAAAGAAAAAAATCCCCACAGTATTCATGTTCAAGGGTGATAAAAATGTGAAGATTTTGTATTTCAAAAACTATGTAGAAGTTTTGTTTGTGATCAAGCCACAATATGATTATATTGTTATTTGAAAATTTGAGGTTTTATTATAAAACCTTATGAACAGCTTGTGTCTTTATGCATGCAACTACATGGAACAGAGTAGATTTTTAAAAATAAAACTTTAAACAGAAACAGAATTTTTACTTATGTAGTATTTAAGCCACTCTTTAAATCAAATCTTTTTTTATTTGAGATAATTGTAGACACATGCGATTGTAAAAAATATACATAGAAATATTCTGTGTACCCTTTACTCTGTTGCCCCCAGTGGTAATGTCTTGCAAAATTATAGTGCAGTGTTACAACTGCAATATAGATATTAATAAAACAAAAATACAGAACATTTTCATCACCACAGTATCACTCATGTTGTTCTTTAATAGCTATGCTTATTTACCTCCTACCCCCAACCTTTTTTCAAGAGGTGACAACCACCATTCTGTTCTCCATTTGTATGATTTTGTAATTTCAAGAATGGAATATTAATGGGCTTATACAGTATGACACCTTTAGGATAGGCTTTTTTTCACTCACTATAATTCTCTGGAGATTCATCCAGGTTGTCACACATATCAATGACTTCTTTCATTTTTAGTAACTCCATGGTAGGAATGTGCTAAACTATTTTCCAGAGTGGCTGTACCATTATAGCAGTCTCACAACATAATAAGCAATAAATGAGTAATCCAGTTGCTCCAATACTGGCCAGCATTTGGTGTCATTACTAATTTTTATTTTAGTCATTCTAATAGATGTGTAGTGATATTGCATTGTGGTTTTAATTTGCATTTCCCTGATGGCTAGTGATGTTGAATGTTTTCACGTGCTTGTTTGCCACCTATACCTTCAGTGAAATGTCTCTTAATGTTTTTGCTCATTCTCTAATTGTATATTTTTTTATTATTGAGTCTTGAGATTTCTTTATATGTTTTAGATATAGTCCTTTGTTGAATGTGGTTTGCAAATATTTTCTGTCCTCAGCTTATATATTCAGCCTCTTAACAATGTCTTACATATAACAAAAGATTTTCCCATCTTTCTTCTATGGATCATACTTTTGGTTTTAAGCTTAATAATTATTTGCCTAAACTAAGATCCTAAAGCTTTTCTCCTATGTGTTTTTCTAAAAGTTGTATAGTTTACGATTAAGACCTTGATTAATTTTTTGTTAATCTTGGTGTAAGCTGATAGCTTCAGATGAGTTTCTTTTTTTTTCCTGCTTATAAAACCCTTTTTTTCCTTCATTGAATTGCTTTTACGATTTTGTTAAAAATCAATTAGGTATATTTTTGTGGGTTTATTTCTGAGTTCTGTATTCTGTTCCACTGATTTATGTGTCTATCCCTCTACCACTACCTTGTCTTGATTAATGTAGCTATGTAATAATTCTTTAAATCAGGTCAACTGAATTTTCTCATTTAACTCTTTTTATTATTATTATTATTATACTTTAAGTTCAAGGGTACATGTGCAAAACGTGCAGGTTTGTTACATATGTATACTTGTGCCATGTTGGTATGCTGCACCCATCAACTCGTCAGCACTCATCAACTCGTCATTTACATCAGGTATAACTCTCAGTGCAATCCCTCCCCCCTCCCCCCTCCCCATGATAGGCCCCAGTGTGTGATGTTCCCCTTCCCGAGTCCAAGTGATCTCATTGTTCAGTTCCCACCTATGAGTGAGAACATGTGGTGTTTGGTTTTCTGTTCTTGCAATAGTTTGCTGAGAATGATGGTTTCCAGCTGCATCCATTTCCCTACAAAGGACACAAACTCATCCTTTTTGATGGCTGCATAGTATTCCATGGTGTATATGTGCCACATTTTCTTAATCCAGTCTGTCACTGATGGACATTTGGGTTGATTCCAAGTCTTTGCTATTGTGAATAGTGCTGCAATAAACACACGTGTGCATGTGTCTTTATAGCAGCATGATTTATAATCCTTTGGGTATATACCCAGTAATGGGATGGCTGGATCATATGGTACTTCTAGTTCTAGATCCTTGAGGAATTGCCATACGGTTTTCCATAATGGTTGAACTACCTTACAATCCCACCAACAGTGTAAAAGTGTTCCTATTTCTCCACATCCTCTCCAGCACCTGTTGTTTCCTGACTTTTTAATGATTGCCATTCTAACTGGTGTGAGATGGTATCTCATTGTGGTTTTGATTTGCATTTCTCTGATGGCCAGTGATGATGAGCATTTTTTCATGTGTCTGTTGGCTGTATGAATGTCCTCTTTTGAGAACTGTCTGTTCATATCCTTTGCCCACTTTTTGATGGGGTTGTTTGTTTTTTTTCTTGTAAATTTGTTTGAGTTCCTTGTAGGTTCTGGATATTAGCTCTTTGTCAGATGAGTAGACCTACAGAATGAGTAGACCCATTCTGTAGGTTGCCTGTTCACTCTGATGGTAGTTTCTTTTGCTGTGCAGAAGCTCTTCAGTTTAATTAGATCCCATTTGTCAATTTTGGCTTTTGTTGCCATTGCTTTCGGTGTTTTAGACATGAAGTCCTTGTCCATGCCTATGTCCTGAATGGTATTACCTAGGTTTTCTTCTAGGATTTTTATGGTATTAGGTCTAGCATTTAAGTCTCTAATCCATCTTGAATTAATTTTCGTATATGGAGTAAGGAAAGGATCCAGTTTCAGCTTTCTACTTATGGCTAGCCAATTTTCCCAGCACCATTTATTAAATAGGGAATCCTTTCCCCATTTCTTGTTTCTCTCAGGTTTGTCACAGATCAGATGGCTGTAGATGTGTGGTTTTATTTCTGAGGCCTCTGTTCTGTTCCATTGGTCTATATCTCTGTTTTGGTACCAGTACCATGCTGTTTTGGTTACTGTAGCCTTGTAGTATAGTTTGAAGTCAGGTAGCGTGATGCCTCCAGCTTTGTTCTTTTGACTTAGGATTATCTTGGAGATGCAGACTCTTTTTTGGTTCCATACGAACTTTAAAGCAGTTTTATCCAATTATGTGAAGAAACTCATTCGTAGCTTGATGGGGATGGCATTGAATCTAAAAATTACCTTGGGCAGCATAGCCATTTTCATGATATTGATTCTTCCTATCCATGAGCATGGTGTGTTCTTCCATTTGTTTGTGTCCTCTTTTATTTCACTGAGCAGTGGTTTGTAGTTCTCCTTGAAGAAGTCCTTTACCTCCCTTGTAAGTTGGATTTCTAGGTATTTTATTCTCTTTGAAGCAATTGTGAATGGAAGTTCATTCATGATTTGGTTCTCTGTCTGTTACTGGTGTATAAGAATGCTTGTGATTTTTGCACATTAATTTTGTATCCTGAGACTTTGCTGAAGTTTCTTATCAACTTAAGGAGATTTTGGGCTGAGACAATGGGGTTTTCTAAATATACAATCATGTCATCTGCAAACAGGGACAATTTGACTTCTTCTTTTCCTAACTGAATATCCTTGATTTCTTTCTCTTGCCTGATTGCACTAGCCAGAACTTCCAACACTATGTTGAATAGGAGTGGTGAGAGAGGGCATCCCTGTCTTGTGCCAGTTTTCAAAGGGAATTTTTCCAGTTTTTGCCCATTCAGTATGATATTGGCTGTGGGTTTGTCATAAATAGCTCTTATTATTTTGAGATACGTTCCATCAATACAGAATTTATTGAGCGTTTTTAGCATGAAGGGCTGTTGAATTTTGTCAAAGGCCTTTTCTGCATCTATTGAGATAATCATGTGGTTCTTGTCTTTGGTTCTGTTTATATGCTGGATTATGTTTATTGATTTGCGAATGTTGAACCAGCCTTACATCCCAGGGATGAAGCCCACTTGATCATGGTGGATAAGCTTTTTGATGTGCTGTTGGATCCGTTTTGCCAGTATTTTATTGAGGATTTTTGCATCGATGTTCATCAGGGATATTGGTCTAAAATTCTCTTTTTTTGTTCTGTCTCTGCCAGGCTTTGGTATCAGGATGATGTTGGCCTCATAAAATGAGTTAGGGAGGATTCCCTCTTTTTCTATTGATTGGAATAGTTTCAGAAGGAATGGTACCAGCTCCTCCTTGTTCCTCTGGTAGAATTCAGCTGTGAATCCATCTGGTCCTGGACTTTTTTTGGTTGGTAGGCTATTAATTATTACCTCAATTTCAGAGCCTGCTATTGGTCTAAACAGGGATTCAGCTTCTTCCTGGTCTAGTCTTGGGAGAGTGTAAGTGTCCAGGAAATTATCATTTCTTCTAGATTTTCTAGTTTATTTGCGTAGAGGCGTTTACAGTATTCTCTGATGGTAGTTTGTATTTCTGTGGAGTCGGTGGTGATATCCCCTATATCATTTTTTATTGCGTCTATTTGATTCTTCTCTCTTTTCTTCTTCATTATTCTTGCTTGCAGTCTATCAATTTTGTTGATCTTTTCAAAAAACCAACTCCTGGATTCATTGATTTTTTGGAGGGTTTTTTGTGTCTCTATCTCCTTCAGTTCTGCTCTGATCTTAGTTATTTCTAGCCTTCTGCTAGCTTTTGAATGTGTTTGCTCTTGCTTCTCTAGTTCTTTTAATTGTGATGTTAGAGTGTCAATTTTAGATCTTTCCAGCTTTCTCTTGTGGGCATTTAGTGCTATAAATTTCCCTCTACACACTGCTTTAAATGTGTCCCAGAGATTCTAGTATGTTGTATCTTTGTTCTCATTGGTTTCAAAGAACATCTTTATTTCTGCCTTCATTTCGTTATGTACCCAGTAGTCATTCAGGATCAGGTTATTCCGTTTCCATGTAGTTGATTGGTTTTGATTGAGTTTCTTAGTCCTGAGTTTTAGTTTGATTGCACTGTGGTCTGCGAGACAGTTTGTTATAATTTCTGTTCTTTGACATTTGCTGAGGAGTGCTTTACTTCCAATTACGTGGTCAGTTTTGGAATGAGTGTGATGTGGTGCTGAGAAGAAGATATATTCTGTTGATTTGGGGTGGAGAGTTCTGTAGATGTCTATTAGGTCTGCTTGCTGCAGAGATGAGTTCAATTCCTGGATATCCGTGTTAACTTTCTGTCTCGTTGATCTGTCTAATGTTGACAGTGGGGTGTTGAAGTCTCCCATTATTATTGTATGGGAGTCTAAGTCTCTTTGTAAGTCTCTAAGGACTTGCTTTATGAATCTGGGTGCTCCTGTATTGGGTGCATGTATATTTAGGATAGTTAGCTCTTCCTGTTGAATTGATCCCTTTACCATCATGTAATGGCCTTCTTTGTCTCTTTTGATCTTTGATGGTTTAAAGTCTGTTTTATCAGAGACTAGGATTGCAACCCCTGCTTTTTTTTGTTCTCCATTTGCTTTGTAGATCTTCCTCCATCCCTTTATTTTGAGCCTATGTATGTCTCTGCGTGTGAGATGGGTCGCCTGAATACAGCAGACTGATGGGTCTTGTGTTTGCCAGTCTGTGTCTCTTAATTGGAGCATTTAGTCCATTTACATTTAAGGTTAATATTGTTATGTGTGAACTTGATCCTGCCATTATGATATTAACTGGTTATTTTGCTCGTTAGTTGATGCAGTTTCTTCCTAGCCTCGATGGTCTTTACATTTTGGCACGTTTTTGCAATGGCTGCTACCGGTTGTTCCTTTCCATGTTTAGTGCTTCCTTCAGGGTCTCTTGTAAGGCAGGCCTGGTGGTGACAAAATCTCTAAGCATTTGCTTATCTGTAAAGGATTTTATTCCTCCTTCACTTATGAAACTTAGTTTGGCTGGATATGAAATTCCGGGTTTAAAATTCTTTTCTTTAGGAATGTTGAATGTTGGCCCCCACTCTCTTCTGGCTTGTAGAGTTTCTGCTGAGAGATCTGCTGTTAGTCTGATGGGCTTCCCTTTGTGGGTAACCCGACCTTTCTCTCTGGCTGCCCTTAAGATTTTTTCCTTCATTTCAACTTTGGTGAATCTGGCAATTATGTGTCTTGGAGTTGCACTTCTCGAGGAGTGTCTTTGTGGTGTTCTCTGTATTTCATGAATTTGAATGTTGGCCTGCCCTACTAGGTTGGGGAAGTTCTCCTGGATGATATCCTGAAGAGTGTTTTCCAACTTGGTTCCATTTTCCCCATCACTTTCAGGCACCCCAATCAGACGTAGATTTGGTCTTTTTACATAGTCCCACACTTCTTGCCGGCTTTGTTCATTTCTTTTTCTTCTTTTTTCTTTAGATTTCTCTTCTCGCTTCATTTCATTCATTTGATCCTCAATTGCTGATACTCTTTCTTCCAGTTGATTGAGTCTGTTATTGAAGCTTGTGCATTTGTCACATATTTCTCGTGTCATGGTTTTCATCTCTGTCAGTTTGTTTATGGCCTTCTCTGCATTAATTATTCTATTTATCAATTCTTCCGCTCTTTTTTCAAGACTTTTAGTTTCTTTGTGCTGGGTACGTAATTCCTCCTTTAGCTCTGAGAAGTTTGATGGACTGAAGCCTTCTTCTCTCATCTCGTCAAAGTCATTCACCGTCCAGCTTTGATCCATTGCTGTTGATGAGCTGCGTTCCTTTGCCGGGGGAGATGTGCTCTTATTTTTTGAATTTCCAGCTTTTCTGCCCTGCTTTTTCCCCATCTTGTGGTTTTATCTGCCTCTGGTCTTTGATGATGGTGACGTACTGATGGGGTTTTGGTGTGAGTGTCCTTCCTGTTTGTTAGTTTTCCTTCTAATAGTGAGGACCCTCAGCTGTAGGTCTGTTGGAGATTGCTTGAGGTCCACTCCAGACCCTGTTTGCCTGGGTATCAGCAGCAGAGGCTGCAGAAGATAGAATATTGCTGAACAGCGAGTGTACCTGTCTGATTCTTGCTTTGGAAGCTTCCTCTCAGGGGTGTACTCCACCATGTGAGGTGTGGGGTGTCAGTCTGCCCCTAGTGGGGGATGTCTCCCAGTTAGGCTACTCAAGGGTCAGGTACCCACTTGAGCAGGCAGTCTGTCCGTTCTCAGATCTCAACCTCCATGTTGGGACATCCACTGCTCTCTTCAAAGCTGTCAGACAGAGTCGTTTGCGTCTGCAGAGGTTTCTGCTGCTTTTGTTGTTGTTGTTGTTGTTGTTGTTTAGCTGTGTCCTGTCCCCAGAGGTGGAGTCTACAGAGACAAGCAGGCCTCCTTGAGCTGCTGTGAGCTCCACCCAGTTCGAGCTTCCCAGTGGCTTTGTTTACCTACTTAAGCCTCAGCAATGGTGGGCGCCCCTCCCCCAGCCTCACTGCTGCTTTGCCATTAGATCACAGACTGCTATGCTAGCAATGAGGGAGGCTCCGTGGGAGTGGGACCCTCCCGGCCAGGTGTGAGATATAATCTCCTGGTGTGCCTGTTTGCTAAGACCCTTGGTAAAGTGCAGTATTGGGGTGGGAGTTACCCGATTTTCCAGGTGTTGTGTGTCTCAGTTCCCCTGGCTAGGAAAAAGGATTCCCTTCCCCCTTGCACTTCCCAGGAGAGGTGATGCCTCGCCCTGCTTCAGCTCTCACTGGTCAGGTTGCAGCAGCTGACCAGCACCGATTGTGCAGCGCTCCCTAGTGAGATGAACCCAGTACCTCAGTTGAAAATGCAGAAATCACCTGTCTTCTGTGTCACTGGCGCTGGGAGCTGGAGACTGGAGCTGTTCCTATTTGGCCATCTTGCTCCGCCCCCTCTCATTTAACTTTTAATTTTCAAAATAGGTTTAGCAATTAAATCCTTTTCCTCTTGTATAAAATTCTTAGAATAATCACATCTACATCTACAAAACATTTTGCTGGTATTTTGATAGGAATTGTGTTAAATCGAACATCAATTTGAGGGAAATTAGAATATTGTTTACTATATTGTTTTCCAACCATGAATAAGCAGCTCTCTATTTACTATCTTCTGTGTTTTCCTTCAACATTTTGCAGTTTTGACCATATTAGTCCTGTATATTTTGTTAGATTTATACCTAAGTTTTTCTTTTGCATGAGCGATTATAAATATTATATTTTTAATTTGTGCTTACCTGTTCATTAAAAGTACATAGGGGTATAATTGACTTTTGTGTGTTGATCTTGTATCCTATAACCTTTCTAGACTCACTTATTTGTTCTAGAATTTTTTCATTTTTGTAGTCTTTGAGATTCTCTACATAGGCAAAGATGTCATCTGAAAATAGGAAACATTTTATTTCTACTTTTCCAATGGGAATGCCCTTTTTCTCTTTTTCTTGACTTATTTCACTGACTGTAATTTACAGTACTGTTAGACTTATTTCACTGGTTAGAATTTACAGTACTGTTGGACTTATTTCACTGGCTGTATTTACAATACTGTTAGAAAAGAGTGGTGAGGGTGGACATCCTTGTCTTGTCCCTGATCTTAGAAGAAAAGCATTTAGTCATTTACCATTCAGTATGTTGGCTTCAAGGTTTTTTGGATGCTGTTTTCAAGTTGAGGAAGTTTCTCTGTTCTGAGCTTTCTGGGATTTTTAATCATTGATACATATTAAATTTTGTTAAATTTTTTTGTGCATTGATTAATTTTATGATTTTTCTTCTTTGGCTTCTTCATATGATGGATCACAGAATTAATTTTAAAGCTCTGAGGCTTGCATAAAATAAACCTCATTGCCTTGGTTTATAATTATTTATTGTTGAATTCTATTTGCTAATATATTTTAAGGATTTTTGCATTTATGCTATGGGGAACATTTTTCTGTACTTTTCTTTTTTTGTACCACATCATCTGGTTTCATTCTCAGAACAATAGTACCATCATAAAATGAATTCAAAGTGGTTCTTCTTCTATTTTCTGAAAGAAATTGTGTATAATTATTAAAAATTATTTAATCATTTAATAAAATATATTCTTTCCAGTGAAATCTTCTAAGCCCAGAGATGTATTTTGGGAGTGTTTTAATTATAAATTGCATTAATAGTTACAGAGCTTTCAAATTATTGATTTTGTATTGGGTAAGTTGTAGAACATTGTGTTTTTCTTTTTGTTTTTCTTTTTCAGGAATTGCTCCATTTCATGTAAGTTATCAGATTCATGTATGTAGAATTATTTATAGTATTTCCTTATTATCCATTCAGCTGACACTGGAAAATGCTGTGTGTTTTCCTGCTTCACCTTTCTGATGATAATTAAAAATCTGCTCTCATTTGAAATTGTTTTTCTCCTATATGCTAGGTGACATTTTTGCCCTTGATATTTTAAACGTTTTATGCCTTCAGCTCGCAGAAGATTGATTATGATGTATCTTGGTATAAATTGGAAGGGTATCTTTCAGGACATTCACTCAGCTTTTTGACTCTATAGGTTTATGTATTTTGCAAACTTGGGGAAGTTTTCAGCCATCATTTCCTCAAGTACATTTTTTTTTTTTTGAGATGGAGTCTCACTTTGTCGCCCAGGCTGGAGTGCAGTGGCGCCATCTCGGCTCACTGCAAACTCTGCCTACTGGGTTCGCGCCATTCTCCTGCCTCAGCCTGCCTAAGAGCTGGGACTACAGGCAGCCGCCATGACGCCCGGCATTTTTTTTTTTTTTTTTTTTTTTTTTTGTATTTTTAGTAGAGACGGGGTTTCACCGTGTTGGCCAGGATGGTCTCAATCTGCTGACCTTGTGATCCACCCGCCTCGGCCTCCCAAAGTACTGGGATTACAGGTGTGAGCCACCACGCCCGGCCTTCTCAAGTACATTTTTAACTAACTCTCTTTTTCCTCTCTTTCTGGAATCCCAATCATAAAAATGTCAGATCTTTTGTTATAATTCCGCCAGTTTCAAGGTCCTGTCTTCTTAGAAAAATCTATTTTCTCTCTTCTTTTTACGTTGTTATATACCTTACGTACATAGAGTAAAATTATTTTTAAAACAATATGTTTTTTTAATGAATTCTAAACAAAATACAATAAAAACAATTAGAAATTTGTAACAAAAGGACAGCTTAAAATTACATATATTGAAACTATATAATGTGTTAATAAATATATCTTGATAAAAAGAAAATCAATAATTATTTAAAACTGTTTTATCATGAGAATATTGTGTGTCAAACTTTTGGGGACACAACTGAAATAATATGTTTAGCTTAAATATACTTACCAGGGAAAGAAAAGGAATTAAAGATCATACATTTTAGTAAGTTGGAAATGGACAATAAAATCCAGAGGGAAAAAGAAGAGAAATTAGAATAAGAAAAATAAAAAAATAAATAACATGGGAAATGATAAATCAAACCAAATTTAGAGAATATTGACCACCACAATTTGATTCTTAGTAAAAGTTAGTAATATGGCATGCCTCAATATAATTGATGTTTGAAAAAGGAGAATAGATAAAATAGAAGTGCAGAATTAAGAAGCATAACCGTAGCCACAGATGCAGCTTTTAAAATAATAAAGCTAAGGGAAGAACTGTATGTGAATAAATTTGATAACCTAAATATTTATTTAAAATAATATTAATAAATAATATAAATTGAATATATCACTAACAATTAAAAAATAAAAATTGTAATAGTGATATTCTTTTTTTTTTTTTTTTTTTTTTTGAGACAGAGTCTCGCTCTGTAGCCCAGGCTGGAGTGCAGTGGCCGGATCTCAGCTCACTGCAAGCTCCGCCTCCCGGGTTTACGCCATTCTCCTGCCTCAGCCTCCCGAGTAGCTGGGACTACAGGCGCCTGCCTGCCACCTCGCCCGGCTAGTTTTTTGTATTTTTTAGTAGAGACGGGGTTTCACCGTGTTAGCCAGGATGGTCTCGATCTCCTGACCTCGTGATCCGCCCTTCTCGGCCTTCCAAAGTGCTGGGATTACAGGCTTGAGCCACCGCGCCCGGCCGTGATATTCTTTTTTATTGGAGCCAATGTGGTTTTTCATGTAAATCCTACCAATATTTCAAGGAATGTTTAATTCCTTTCTTATGTAAGTTTTCAAAGAAAATAGAAGAAGAGTGAAAAGTGTTTGGCTTACTTTAGGAAGGTGGCATAATCTGCATTCAAAATTAAAGAAAGAAAGTTGAGACAAATCATAATTATTTATGAATATAAATTTGAGTTTTCAAAATAAAATATTAGCAAATTGTTGTGTTCTCACCACAAAACAGTAACTACTGAAGTTATAGATTTGATAATTAGCTAGACTTAACTATTCTATAATATATATATATACTTCAAAACATAATGTTGTGCATAATAAACACATACAAATTTATCTGTCAATTAAAGAAATAAAAATAAATTAGGTAACCAAATCTAACTATACAAAAGGAAACACTACATTATACATTTGATTAAATAGATTTTATCCAAGAAATACAAAAATGTTCTAACAATAGGACATACATCAAGGTAATTAAGCACATTAATGAAATAAATGAGAATAATTATATGATAATCACCACCAATACAGAAAAATGTGTTTAATAAGATTCAGATTAAATACAACTTCTAAAGCAACATTCATGAAAGTAATACTGAAAATCTGATTACATGAAAATCAATTTTTTCCTTTATCACAAAATTGAATAGGATAAAATATTTTTAAAATTTAAAATCAATAAAATACTACATATTATAAGAACTATTGACAGTCAAAAAGAGGAAAACAATTCCAAAATAAAAACAGGAAAATGAGATAATTTCTATAAGAGGAAACCAACAAAGCTAATATGCAAATACAACGATGCTCAAAACATTAGTAAGGTTAAAATGTGAAACATCTATTAAATAGATCAAAATTCATAAACTGGTTAATGCCAAATATTGGCAGGAATGTAGGGAGGAAAAATCCTACTGTGGTGTGTGTATTTGATCAATGTATCCATTGTGGAGAACAAGCCTGATATATTTGCTGGAATCCAAACTAAATCCAAGCAAGATCTGAAACCAAGCAAATCTAATCCTGGCTGCATATACCAAATAAATTCCCATACAGTTCTGTCAGGGAGCATGCTCAAGATACTCTTTGCAGCCCCATTTGTGAAGCTGAGGGAAGTAGGAGAAAAAGTACAGGTTTACAACTGGGAGAGTGGAAAGTCAAAACTGGTGAATTCATAACTGGGCTATTATGGAACAATTAGTGTCAATGGGTTATTTGTAACATAGCAACATGAATGGCTCTGGTGCTCTCTCTCTCTCTCTCTCTATATATATATATATATATACACACACACACATATATAAAAAGTGCGGATTGAGATGTAGTGCAATACTATTTATGTGAACTAAAACTATATGCAGACAAAAATATATATGTTGTAAAAACTTATATAAGTAAAACAAACTTTAAGTCCATCAGAATAGTGTGGCAATGGTGGAGGACAGGGTTTCAGGGATGCCAAATATGTAATACATACATTACCCTTGAATAACTTATAGGAGTGCAAATGCAAGAATATAAATATTCAAATGTATCCCAATAAGATTTTAATAATGTTTACACTGACAAATTAAGAAATCCTGGGATACAAATCGTATGTAGAGATACGAAAGTAACGGGTATGTACTAGAACAAGGGCAATTAAAAAGAAAATGAGGTAGGTGCTGGAGAAGCCTAACGCTCCTTACTTTTACTTTTCTATGTATGATATACCATATGTTATTATAACATGTTATATATAATATACTATATATAATTATATAACATATACAATTATAAGATATACTATATAAATATATAACTAATTATATATTATATAATATATACTATTTATACTTATATAGCACATATAACATATAACTATATTATGCATGTAACATATAAACATATATACTATATATCATGATTAATTTACCATGTTACATATATATAACTTGCATATATTACATATTTGCATATGTATTGTGCATGTATATATGATGTCATATATGCATACATATGTGAATATGTACATATACATGCATGAACATGAGCCTGTATATAAATAGGTATGTATATATATGTATGTACATATATATATGTTACATATATTGTATATAATATATACATGTATGTTATTGTATAATCTTATATAACATATGTGATATATAATATGTGTGTATGTGTATATATATTCATTTTAGACATATGAATCTTCTAATTTTATAGATTTCTGTTTCGGCAAATTTAATTCAAACTGGAAAGTAAATTGCTTCAGTCATTAACAATATAACTGTTACCTGGGAGCTGCCTAGTGTTGGAAGGGTACATCATCACTGAAAACAGAATATTAATTTTATTCAAGGAATTAATTTATGTTAGCAGCAATAACAGGCTTTGTTGAAATTTAATAAATAATTTAATAAAGATTTATTGGAAATTGATATGGTTAAGCTTTGTGTCCCCACCCAAATGTCATTTTGAATTGTAATCCCCACGTATTGAGGAAGAGACCTGGTGGGAGGTGACTGGATCATGGGGGCAGTTCCCCCTTGCTGTTCTCATGATAGTAAGCACAAGATCTGATGGTTTTATCAGTGTTTGACAGTTTCTCTCTTGCTTGCTTCTCTCTCCTGCCACCCTGTGAAGAGGTGCCTTCCACCATGATTGTAAGTTTCCCGAGGCCTCCCCAGCCATGCAGAACTGTGAGTCAATTAAACCTCTTTTCTGTATAAATTACCCAGTCTCAAGTATTTCTTTACAGCAGTGTTTAAATGAACTATTACAGAGAGGTGTTATGTCCCATTCACATTTTGGGTGGTGACATCACAGCAATGTATAACAGAGACAGGTTTCTTGCTTTACTGTCAAAATGATTAGCCAAGGCTTGAATTATGCAGATTATCAAAATAATTCATTGTATTTTACTAATATTGACCTTCTTTCTATGCTACACTGAGGGAAACATTTCTTATTTTAACATCTGTATTTATTTGAAAACTAGTTATATTGAACATTTCATTAGGAAAGATCTGCCAATTCTTACAAAATGACATTTCTTGTTTCACAATCACTCTAATAATTCTGTTTTCCTGTAGTGTTTTATTAGCCAGATGCCATCTCTTAAAATGATCAGTATAAAGGAAATATAAAAACATAATAGCTTGTAATCTCAGCACTTTGGGAGGCCGAGGTGGGTGGATCACAAAGTCAGGAGCTTGAGACCAGCCTGGACAACGTGGGGAAACCCCTGTCTCTACTAAAAGTACAAAAATTAGCTGGGCATGGTGGTGGACGCCTGTAATCCCAGCTACTCAGAAGGCTGAGGCAGGAGAAGCATTTGAACACAGGAGACGGAGGTGGCAGTGAGCCGAGATCACGCCGTTGCACTCCAGCCTGGGTGACAGGGTGAGACTCTGTCTCAAAAAATAATAATAATAATAATAATAAAAATACACTATCTGCTTTTAAAACAAGCACAGGTCTTTGAATAGCTTAAAATTAGGAGTTGCATTCAACTCTCAGAACTGATATTTCAATAAGGTACTGTTACAATAGGCAAGTATTCTTGTGTTAAACCTAGCATAATTAATTTTACTTTAAATCTTTATTTTCTATGGTGCTATAAAATGATTACTGAAAGGGTTGATAATACAGACTAGAAAAAAATATGCCTTTCTTTAAACAATATTTAATATGTCCCCAAACTTTCCTTAGATAAATCCTACCAGGTCATTTAAACAATCAGATATTATATAATACATGAACATTTATATCAGAAATACATAGGTTATTATATGGATTTATCATCCTAATCTTGTGCAAGTTTCTACCCAGAAATCAAGAAAAATACACCTAGTATCACTGCGGGCAGCCACTCTGACGATAGTTCTATACGATTAGTGAAAATTATTCAAAAATTATTTTGTTTTTACCGGTATGGTAATTAGATTGGTTACTAGACCTATATTATTGTTGGCAACAAAAATAATCAACAAAGTATTTTTTCAATCATTTAAGCCAGTAAAAATTAAGAAGAACTAAAAGAAAATGAGGACCTTAGAGAAATCTTCGACTGAGCAGTGAAGCTAGGGTATTGCTGAACCAAAGGATCATTTTTCATTTTTCATAATAATGAAATATTGGAGCAAGTAGGACTGGAGGCAAAGCCTAGAGCCCTCCTAAGGCAGAGCCTATCAGCTTTTCTTGAGCGCTGCACCCCCCCGCAACCCACCATAAACCAGGAGCTCAAGAAGGCAAGGACATTAGTAAAATGACCAACTGGTAATACAGGAAGTGACTTCCATAACCTGAAGAGGAATACCTATAAATACACAAACATTGGACCTAATGAAAATACATTGATAATATTTCATGTAAAATAAACAAAAGTCGCAAGAATAACAGACATTGAAAAATATCTTGTGGGTCCTAACCAGTAAAATCATAAAGATTAAAAAATAACATGTATAAGGATTTAAAAAAATTGAACAAAACTGACAGTATTTGAAAATTATACAATTATCTCAGATGCCCAAGAACATCTATAGACAATATTTTAGAAATAATAATTTAGGACATTTTTGGTTTAAAAGATTAGTATGCAAAAATTAGTAGAATTTCTAGACTCTAGCAAGCTAGGAAATGTGACTTTTAAGTAAACACCGTTCACATTGGAAACAAAATTCCTGAGGTGTTTAGGAAAATCTAACACAATCTAGACAAGCTATTTATGGGGGGAAGTATGAAACATTATTAAAACAGAAAAGGAAATAATCAGAAACCTAAACAAATGAGTTTCCCATTTTTTTTCTTTTGAATTGAAATATTCTGTATTGGGAAAGATGTCATTTTCCTCAAAATGTATTGCAATTTTATTCAAATTACTAATAGGATTTTTTCCCTAAGTTCATAGACCAATCAATCATAAAATCCATATGATATAATTAAGATCCAAGAACAGTGAAGAAAATTGTGACAGAAGAAAAAAAGGAAGACTTTTTTTAAAAACTAAAACTTAAATTCATTGTAAATGAAGGGAGAGATGGACAAATATATCAAAGGTATAAAATAGCCAAAATGGTTGAAACATATACACAATTTTTAGTATATGACTGGGTAGACATTAAAATCAGAAGAGATAGGACAATCTATTTGAAAAATGCTATTGAACATTTACCTTTTCATGATAAATTAAAATAAAATATTGTCCTCTCTCTCTCTCTCTCCCACTCTTCTCTTTTGCTTTTCTTTCCTGTCTCCTTTTTCTCCCTGCTCAATCAAACCCTAAATACTATTAAAACTATTAGAAACAAATATAATGATATATCTTATTTCCTCCGGGTTGAGAGGGATCTCAAAGTCGACATAAAAAGGAGAGTAACATGATGAGAGATAAGCATGTTAGTATTCAAGTTCAGATATTACTTTAGAAAAAATAAAGCTTGGAGTTTATTCTGTTGTTACAAAGTATGGCTGCCATGAACATATGTCTCCTAGATCAGAAACAGCAGGAAGCGTAAGTGATCAACGACTCCAGGCACTGTGCTCTGAAATCTGTCACTCATTTCATGATGAGACCACATATCCTGCCGGCTTTTCCTGCCATTTACTGATTGAGGCAGGATACCAGGGTCGACGCATTCTTGGAGACAGTGGACTCCACTGAGAACTCATTTGAGTTGAGAACTCCCCATCACCTTTGCTGAAACTTTCTTAGAATTGCTCCAGGATCTCATCATTTTCCTGCCTTTTTTTCCCCTCTTACCTTCCTTTTCTCCCTGTTCTAATCTCCTCTGGGATTAGAACTGTACCCTTATTTTTGTCACTTGGCTCAAAGATTAGTAAAATAAAAGTATTTAAATATTGAGGAAGCTATCTAGCCTCCAAAGTCATTTAATATGTAATATATTTTTTTAATGCAAAAACCACTCTTAGCTTTTATCCTTAAACCAACAACAAATTGACAATGGCCAGATGTGGTCTCCGGGCAGGGGTTTTAAGATACCTGACCTAGATTATTTCAAGGGTCAGACAGTGAAGCCTATAAAATCCATGTTCAAATCTTTGCTTCAGTACCCCTAAAAGTATTTTGAAAAACTGTTTCTATTCGTCCATGCTTATAATGACACCTAAAGTTTTATATATTTATTAGTTCACTGCTAACAATAACACAAATTTAGAAAATTTTGTGATACTGTACACCTGTTGTTTCTCTCCCTGATCGGTTGCTGTTCTGTGTAAATATATCGGTAGGATGAGATTCTCATTGCTTGCATCCTCTGCTATCAGCCTTCTTGCACTGGGAGATGCAGAGTTCACTTCATTGGTAGTGCCTGTGATTTATAGGGAGTGACAGCTTACTAATAAGCCACCTTTTTCTCCCTGTTACTTAAGGACTCCAAGGAGGCATGGGAATATCCTGAGTAAACTGTGAGATATCAAAAGATGGATGTTATTTCCCACCTCTTCTGTGTGGATTTAGACATTCAGATGCAAGATGTATTTTGAAATTCATATTTCTACAAAAGACATCACTGAAAGCAAAATAATACTTTTGTTAAATGTAATACAAGTTATCATTTATGGTTTAAAAACTTTAAAAATTAATTATTTCTCACAGAAATTATGTACCACACAGTAAGTATGCGGGATATTTTTTGTGAGTTCCATTAAAATGGACAGAACAATTAACTGTCCTCTGCATCAATGAATGGTCCTTTGGAGGACCCCAACTAATGAAAGTAGGCTTTCAAAACCGTAAAGACCTGTGTATAAATAATATAACAAAAAATTAGAATTGGAGTTACCAGTAAAATGTTTACATAAAATCTATAAAAATGTGATAGGACAGGACTAGATGACTTCCCAGGCTGATTAGCTCAGATACTATTTTACAAGGAACAGATGCTTCAGTAGGGTTTAGTCAAGTGAATATCCCCAATAAACACGCCAATTAACACCTCTGGTTACAGGAAAGTTAAAACAGGTAGCAATACTAGATAGTCCATGGAAATCTTGGTGAGCCTAAGGCTATCAATGTCTTAATTATTTCTTTTGAAAATAAATTGATCTCTCACAACACATTCACACACACACAGGTGTGTGTTATCAATCTCTTTCATAAATGTAATCTAATCTTCCATACTTAGTAAGCATTATATACACGATGTAGCTTACTTAAGTGCCCATTGTGTGTGTACATTTTTCAAGAACTCTTAGAAAGTATATTTTTATTGTTTTACCTATGTGAATTCAGATTTATGTACATTCTAATAAAAGTACAGTTTAGAAACAAATTCCTAGCAGAAAACAGCTATTTTCACCTTTGTATATTTTAAAAGGCAAGCCTGATAGTTTACTGAGATATGGAAGTACATAAAAGCTTTATTAGTGGTTTATTAAAGGACTAAATCCATAAAAAATAAGTGACTTCCCTAGTGTTACTCTATAAATAAAAGTAATCTCTCTGCTAATTGATATCTCCATTTCTTTTGTGGTCTTGGTTTTCAGTCTCTGATTACAACGGAACACTTGGCATTGCATTGAAATGAGTACAACACAGATTCAGATCCAAACTCGGGCTCTAAAAGATTTTGCCCATTTAATAGAGAACTTTCCTACAAGATCCTGTAGTTGTTTTGGTCTCTAAAGATCTCCATCCCTAGTCAAACTTACGTCTCTAGAAACTGCATTTTGACATGTTGGACCAGGCAATGCCTGTGAAAAGGTTATTTGGAATGAGACTTCTCTAGAGACTTGATACATCAATCTGCATGTGATACATTAAGCAAAGCTGCTCAGAATATACACACACTCAACTCAAAATTGAGATACATTAAACAATGCTGCTCAGAATGTACACACACCTACACACACACACACTCAACTCAAAATTGAGATACATTAAACAATGTTGCACACACACACACTCTCTCAATTCAAAATTATTAATGAATTAAAAGTGGAAAATGGGATTCAATAGAAAGACATTATGGACAAATTCAATTTGTCCACAATCTAACAAATTATATGCTTTAAAAGCACATTAAAATCCTAAAAATCTTAACAGGGCTGCTTTATTAGAGAACAGTTGCTTTGCTTCTGGAGTCACGATTTCAGAGGCAAAGTGTGTCTCATTTCACTAGCAATTTTATAATGAGATTCAAACCAACATTAAAGAGTGGCATATTTGTTTTCTGAAGGATATTCCCTAGGCATGCCCAAGGCCAGCCTGGCTTCCTGTCTGTGCTATTGTTTGCACATTTTGTAAATATCACTTGAGTTTTTCTGTATCCTATCATAAACTCCCAAATTCCAAATGACCTCCCACATCTACCACACCGCAAATGCTGCTTTAATATCTTGAAAGACACAGTTTAAATTAAAAAAAGAAATCTCTTCAACAAAGGTCACCTAAGCACCATCTTCACAAAGGGAATATATTTCTACTGTCTATTCTATCTCCATTTTGATTGTGGACTGCCTGCTGCCTACTTTGCATTCTGTTCTCTAAAAGGCTTATTAATGGGGTCTAGAGGGAGGCTGTCAGAAATGGCAGATTGAATCAAGGGATTTTCCTTCAACATCCAAATGACACACTGAGGCTAAAGAATTAAACAGATGACTAACCAGTGCCCTTTTGTCTGAAGATGAAGGTGGGATTGCCAACTTGCAAACCCAAAACTGACATTTGGGTGGATTAAACCATCCTGCTATTGTGCTGCTAGTTGATAATCACTACCGCTTTCTTGATCTCAAGTGCCTCAGCAAAAGCCTTCTTAGTTCTTAGAGTCATGTTTGTAGAAATCCTCAGCTGAGCTTGTGTTGTAAACATTTATCCACCAAGAAGCAGTGTTCTGACACTAACTGAGAAGAAGCATTGGCTTCTAGGTATTTAATTAAAACATTAAGGGAAAAAGCTTTCATGTCAACATTCACAAGTACTTCCTATGGCTGAGGGTTGCTATAATTGAGTTTCCCTGCAAATGCATTCCTCCCCTTCCCAGCCTTCTTTGAGAGCTGCAATAGCTTGAGGTTCACTTTACTCCATGCTGTTAGTTGTGGCTTTGAGACTTTGCCCCATGCTGTCACTCTCCCGATTCTCTCAATCTGGTTGTTAGCTTTAATTTCTAAAATCAAGATTGGATGGCAACAAGGGGCTTTAATGAAGAGTGAAAACGACATTTGTTAAACAGCATTAAGAATTCTTATTTGAACTGCTATAAAATGTGGTCAAGCCAAATGCTTTCTGCTTTTATGAATCATCCAATCTCCTTTACCACATAATTAATGTTAATAAGAAAAAGGCATTGTTTGGGAACTAAATATATCATAATAGATGCTGGCCCTGGTTGTAGATTCCTGCAGTGCCACCATTTTCATTTTGAGTTTCTGGGAGGACCTGTGTATGACGAGGAAAGTCCTGAAGAACAAATCAGATTATGGTCATTTGGTTGTTGATGAAGTTTATACAATATAAGTACTTAATTTTCCTTAAAAATTGCATTTTTCTGCCAGGCACGGTGGCTTACACCTGTAATACCAGCACTTTGAGGGGCCGAGACGGGCGGATCACGAGGTCAGGAGATCGAGACCATCCTAGCTAACACGTTGAAACCCCATCTCTACTAAAAAGTACAAAAAATTAGCCAGGCATGGTAGCAGGTGCCTGTAGTCCCAGTTACTTGGGAGGCTGAGGCAGGAGAATGTCATGAACCTGGGAGGTGGAGCTTGCTTAGTAGGCCAACATTGTGCCACTGCACTCCTGCCTGGGCGACAGAGCGAGACTCCGTCTCAAAAAAAAAAAAAAATTGCTTTTTTCAATAGAAAGACAGTAAACAGACGTCTAGTAATTTCATATTACTGTACCTTTCTGAACTGTAGCATTTCTTAGAGAATATTTTTAAGCTACTCTATGTCTTGGGTCATTTAATAAAACAAAGGGAGATTGCCCATACAATTTCTTCAGTGCATCAAATCAATTTAGAGAAGCTTTATTCCTCTTTCACAGAATGTAAAGATACAGATTTCACAAAACATCCTAAAACAATCAAGATGGCAGCAACAAAGTGTTACAAGAAAGATGCAAAAATAGTTATAAAATATCTGTTAAACTCATTTTCATATAGAAAAATATATATCTATTATTTGTGGGATTCAGCATATTTCATTTCCTTTAAAAATAACATAACTACATTTGACTTCATCCTCTTAATTTAGAAAAGTCCAATTTCTAAATTATCTCTTGACATGAAAAATTTAACATGTCAATTGTTCAAGTACTTATTGAAGGCTTGTTAAATTGGGAGTACAAGTCCCACTGTACTAATAAATGGGACTACAAAAAAATATACATAAAATAATGCCAATCCTATAGAAATTAATGTTTCTGAAAGAGAAAAAAAGGTTTTTATAAAGCTGAATAAAAATGAAGGCTACATATAAGTGCTAAATTAAGCAATTTAGTCAATAAAGTGACATAACATTACAGCATGGCAAGCCAAGCTGTGTACTTACCAGCTTCTTCAATTTTCCTAGCTCGTGCGGTAACTAGAGTTCTAGGCCAGTTGAAAGCTCCAATTACAAATATGAAACAAGTCTACCTTGACCATAGTCACATTGTGACTGCCTTTTCTCTTAATGTCCAAGTCCCTGCCTTGATGAACTGCAATTTACTGGAATTCTGAGTTTTTTCCCATCGTACTCTCATTAGTCCTGCCCTTCCTTCCGTTCTTAATACAGACATGTTTCTCTCTCTTGTGAAATCACATTAATGACAAATACCTGCTTGCCTTCTGCTTCAGCCTTCAACTCACCTGTCAAGATCCTTGTCTGCTTTATTTATTTTTTAACTATAATTCCTGTGCACTCCTACCCACCTGGATGTCTGTTTGTAGCTTACTAATGCCATTTACTGGTTAAGTGTCAAATCTATCTGATGTATTACCAACCAAAACCTCTAATGTGCATGGCCTACGCACCTCAGGATATGGCTTTTTCTTGTTGTTGTTGTTTGGTTTGGTCTATCATACTATTAAAAAGGGAACAGTCTAGTATATTCCTCCAAATAAATTATCCCTCAATGCTTTCCCCCTAAGACAGAACACGAGGAAGGACAACTTGGGATACAGGGAGGTTCAAGGAAAGCACAACACTTGACACAATTCTGTTTTCCAAAACAGTAGATTTCACTGTGGCTTACCCACTTTTACCCACTTCAAAACCAGCTTCTGTCTATTAACCACCATTCTTGACATCCCATTATATGGCTTCTCATCTACACTTACATAACTATTAGCTATTAAATTATCCTTTTGGAATTTCAGTACAATTAAACAAACATTTTGATGAATTCCTAAGCTGTCCAGGCCCTGTGCTAAGTGTTGGAAATATGATGACAAAAATAATGTGTCTGATCCTGCAAAAATTATCTAGTGACATATAGCTCTGTCACTACCTCAAATCTGAAATTAACTCACTTTCTATTCTCTTGATCTCTGCAGTTACTTTTGCTCCCCTAACTAGTAGTAGCAAATTTACACTTTCACTAGTTAACAATCAACATGTGATTCTGTTTCTGGGAAGGTATTTCCAGACACCTGAATTGCCTTGAATATTTCCAAAACCAATTCCCTATGCTGGGACATGAAACACCAAGATTCATTTTAATTAACTAGTTGACATGATACTTAGAGATTAGAAAATTGGTACAGATGCTGAGGACAACATCATGTGTAACCATCTGAACTGTTTTTACTCACATTTCTGACATCACATGAGAGGTGTCCTTTTCCTCCTGACTCCAATTCTCCAATTATCTTCAGACAACAACTGGGTGTCCAACTACTCAATTGAATTTCTGACACTATCTACTAAAGTTAGTATCTGATCCCACAAGGGCTCAGTCCCACAAGACTGCCCCCATTTTAGATACTTATTGCAAATCCAAGTCATTTGTACTTCTGACAAACTATATATAGCTATAAAGAAGAGGTTCCCATGACCCTCTACTCACTTTTGAGAATTTGCTAGAAAGGCTCACAGAAGTCGGGAAGGCACTTTATTATTATTATTTATTATAAAAAACACAACTAGAAATAGCCAAAGAGAAGAAATGCATGGGGCAAGTTATGAGGGAAGGAGTGAGGTGCTCTCATAACCCTCTCTAGGCGTATCACCATCCCAGCACCTCAATGTGTTCAACAATTTGAAATCTCTTTTTAAATCCCATCAATTAGGGGTTTCTATGTAGGCCTC
Organism: Macaca nemestrina; assembly: GCF_043159975.1. NCBI lineage: Eukaryota > Metazoa > Chordata > Mammalia > Primates > Cercopithecidae > Macaca > Macaca nemestrina. The sequence goes on along the minus strand of NC_092128.1, from coordinate 79,497,876 downwards.
ACTACATAGGCATGATCGATTACATTATTATCAGTGATCAGCTCAACTTCTAGTCCCTTTCCCCTACTAGAGGCTGGGAGGTGGGGCTGAATGTTCAGCCCCTCTAATTATGACTTGATCTTTCTCATGACCAGTCCCCATACTGAAGCTATCTAGGGACACATAGCCACTAGTTATCTCATTAGTAATACAGAAGACACTCTCATAACTCTGGGAAGTCCAAGGTTTTTAGGAGTTGTATGACAGGAACTGGAGACAAAGACCAAATATTTATTTGTATTTTATCACAACATCTTAAACAAATTATTTTCATATGCCATTCAGGACTGCACAATTCAAAGAAACCTGACTGAAGAGGGACACAGAAGCTGAAATGTAGTCTGTATTCTACTCTTTTAATATATCTCTGGCTTATAACTGCATGTAATCAAACAGGGATTTTTTTTTTCTAATATATCTACCAACAACTTTTTTACTAATTTTTTCAGAGGGTCAGTAAAAGCAAGCAGCATAACAAGCCTAATAACAACCACTTAATTCTTTAACATTCTTTATGGTCAAAGATCCCAAAAGGGTATATTATATTGCTGTTATTCTCTAATTTACTATTTATTCTTAACCCACTCCAATCTAGGTTTTGTGCCCATCACTTGGCCAAAATTGCAAGGTCACCACTAATTTTCATATTGCAGGATTCAATGGACACTTTTCTATGTGTACCTAACTTAAAATCATCAGCCGTAGACACAGCCACTCCCTTAAAGAAAACAGGTCTCCTCACTAATCTTCTGGAAAGTCTTATTTTCCTGGTTTTCTTTCTACCTCTCTGGCCACCCTTTTTCAATCTCCTTTGTTAATTTCCCTCCACTTAACCTCGAAATAAAATGTTTTACATATTTCGTGATTCATCTTGAACATTCTTTTCTCTGTTTGCATACCCTCCATTGGTAATATTATGCATTTCTGTAGTTTTCAAGTAGCATTCTATATGTTTCAAGTTCTCAAATGTATAACTCTGGGCAAGGCCTCTCCTCTGAGCTCCATTCTCTATCTTTGACTATCTGGGGATACAGCAAGTGAAGAGTGTTCCCATCTTCCCTGGTTGTCAGGGCCATCCTCTAGGTGAAAAGAGTCTTTATTCCTTCACTGCTGACCTGCATCTGCAAATGTGAGGTTTCCAAGAGACTAAGACATGCGGAAATTTGTGAATACTGTACTAAATTATCTCACTCAGAACTGTATTTTATCTTTATTACTCAACTAATCTTCTTCACAATGTGGCTCTAAGTGTAATTTTCTAATTTTTTGTATTTAACTTCCTTCTTAAGATATATAAATATATGTATATATGTAATTTATATTATATATACATTAGGTTATATATGCACATCATATATACATATTATATATCACATGTGCATATATATAATATGTAATGTGTATATATAATCGATATATACATACTAGATTATATACATGTTATATGCATATTATATATATTTACATACATTACGTACACATTATATATACATGTATATATAATATATATAATATATATATAATCTATATTTAAACACATTGTATATACACACAATGGAATACTACTTAGCTGTAAAAATAAAAGGACATCCTACCATTTACAACCACACTGATGGACCTGGAAGACATTATGCTAAGTGAAGTAAAACAGAGGCAGAACAATATTGTATCATGATCTCACTTATGGGTAGAATCTTTTAAAAGGGTCCAAACACAGCAAAAATAGAATAAAACAGTGGTTATCAGGGGTAGGGCTGGTGGTGAGGAAATGGGGAAATATAGTACAAAAGATACAAAGTAGCAGATATGTAGGATGAACACTCCTAGAAATCTAATGTGCAATATGAGGACTCTGTGGTTGATAAAATTTTATTGTATTAGGAATTTTTATTAAAAAATTCTTTCATCAAGATCGAAGAGATTGTGGAATATTTGTCATTCACATGTGTGTTTTCTGTATGCTTTATAATGCCTAGAAAAGTGGTCCTCAATTATTATTAAACATCGGAAACTCTCTGAAGCTTTAAAAAATATATAAGAACAAATCTCACTACACAAACTCTGATATAATAAGTTTGAAGGAGTACCTATGCATATGTAATTTTGTAAACTTTACTGATTCAGGAAACAGCCATGGTTGCCAAACACTGGATTAGAACAGTAGATGCTCAAAAACATTTGTTGATTAAACTGAGTATTTTTAAGAGTCACAGCTAAGATAAATATATAATTATTTAAAGAGTTATCTTGCTTCCAAAATACAAAATAAATAATTGTTGATTTTGGGGAATAAGTCCATAAACTTCTGTTGCATTTTCAGATAACAACAAATGACCACAAAAGGCTACGTGTTATTTTTTCCAACAAATCTAAACAGGCATTGATTGCAGTGTCCAAAATTAATAGTAGGTACACAACCCATTTAATAAGAGGTCAATTGATTTGGGTCATTTTCATTTAGAAGTGGGCATAAATTAACTTACATGATGTTCTGCCAACAAATCAGGATGTCATTTTGATCCAAAAGGTGATTACCTTTACCCTAGGAAAGTCCATCCTATATATTATAATGAACAGGAGAGCAAAATTGTCTGGCTAGCAGAAAAGGAAAAACATATTTTAATTTATTCACTCAATGTATTCATTCTTCTAAATTATTTAACATAAATATTATAAACTTCTTAATGAGATAGAGAAAATTTCAGAAGTTATAGGAATAATTTGATTAAAAATTGATTTTTTTCCAGTTACCTCTGAACTCTGTCATTGTTAACTCTGTTGCTTCCAACTTTTAGATCTATGTGAATTGCCTATATAAAGTGATTTTTTTCACCCAATACTGACATACATCACCTTTCTCGAAGAATTAATTAACCTAAAAAGATACAGATTGAAAAGAGCCCACCATAATTTACATGTGTAATGTAATTGCCTAGGATGTAATTTTGTACCAGAAAATGGGTAATTTCTTTATTATTGTGAACTACTGTGAATTTTAATAGCTAAAAATAAATTATGAGTTGCTTTGAATCTGGTTTTCAACACTGTTCTTTAGGAATTATGATAGCCTCTACCATATGGCAAATATCACCCCATTTCCCTATTTATACAATGAGGGCTTTACTGCTGATAATGGCATTGTTCTCAACAGTTGATATTGATCCTAGTATGGCAACAGAAATTAGGAAGACAAGAACTTCTGATACAGCCTTGAAGTGTGCTAGGACAAGCGTATGAGGGTATGGGTGTTCATTTCCCTGGTAACGATGGGCAGCCCCTCGCCTGCCCTCACCTTATAGTTTCCTCTCTAGACTACACAACATTCTGGTGTTACCAAAAGTTTAAGTACATGCACTCCAAGCACAAAGATATATGAAGCCCTTTTAAAAATTATCCTGCCTTTCAAAATTTCATAAATGCATTCATTGTAGGGGCCTTAATTCTGAATTTATTATTTTAAAAGTTCATTTCCTTTTTTTTCTTTTATTTCTGTCTCCTGTTTGTTTATTGTGATTTCTTCACTTGAAATTACATTAAAATTTTAAACAATTATAGTGAAGGATAACAGATTACATTGGTCAATAACTATAGAAAGTGCCAACAAACAACAATATGCATTTAAAAAATACTGGTCAATCAAGTAGTACACGAAAGCATGCAATCACACACACACATGCACACATACACACATGCTGTGCAAGAACACTGCAAATATTCAAAATATTTACTTTTTTTCAGAACCATGTTATACTTGTGTGTTTTAATAGCATTTGTGTAATTTAATTCCAGCATAAACCAGATTTGTTAAAATAGTTGTTGATTTCTAATATTTTCCTCTAAAGGTTTTATTTTGAAAGCTTTGGAAATAGATTTCTGTACTCACAATGACTATAAAGGGCATACTGAAAAGCATGTCCCAATGGAAACCCTTTTGCATGATAGGGACTGCCTAAATTTTAATGACATTAGCTTTCTGCAAATGACATTCATTTCCTGCATATGCAAATTTTCTTAATGTGAACCCCCCATAACAGGTAGAATGTATAAAGTTAATGAAGCCATGTAATTACAATCACTATGGTGACTGCAATCCCCTGAGAACAATAATGTGATAATATACATGAGTTTTTACTTTCTTTGGAAACACAGCTTATAATTTGAAAACAGATAGTAAAATATTTTCATTATCTTCCTCCAGCTCCTAAGGCAAAAGCAGGTACAAATAGATTATGCTCTTTATTAACTGAAAATAAAATGATAAGAGAAAGGAAAAACACAATGTTTGTAATTGTTTATTTTCAACTTTCAATGACTTCGTTTGGCTTCTGTGTAAAGCCTTCTTTCCTTTTAATCAGAAAAACACCAAAGTCATTGATTGGAGCCAGATATTTTTTCTTAAATCCTGATCTTTTATTGTTAATACAAGCTGGCTACATAACTAGTGTTTATTGCTATTGTGCTAACATGACGTGACTAGTAATTTTAAACTGGGCAACAAAGTTCTCAAATATTTCTCAGTGATTTGGGGAGTCTGGGAGTGAGAGTGAAAAGATGATTTTTAGAAATTCTTGCTTTGAAAAAAATTATAATTATCTGTGGTTTTGAGAGACCAGGAAACAAATAAACAGCACATCAGAAAGTCTCCAACTTCTTAAGCTTGTCCCCAAGATTTGCTAAGTCCATATTCGGTCCAAATGAAGATAATAATTCAGTAAAGGACATTATTGGCCCAGGAGTTTTTCATTAGCATTAGATATGATGATACCTCAATTATTTTCCCATTATCTCACATCTCTGTCCATTTATTTTGAAAAATACCACAAAAAATATAATTCTTCTTTTTCTATATCACCCAGGAATATAGAGTGTTACATTTTAAACCACCCATTAAGGCACTGAAATCAAACCATTTATACTAAAAGCATCTTATAACGTATGTGAGTATAATCCACAAATGAACCTCTTTACATGCCTACCAGTTGATTCCACTTACTTTTACCCTGTCACTCACTCAAAATGAAGAGCCTTTTTCAATGAAGCAGAATGTTTTGGGCAAGAGTTGGTGGCACACAAATATATACTGAGAATTTCATCTTCCAAGAATAGCTGAGAAATATAGTTTCCTACAAGATGAAAAGTGTAAAGTAAGATTCAGCTTCATACAGTTACATGTTTAAAAGATTAACTTTTTGAAATTGTTTTGAGAACACTAACTGGTTTTCTTAAATCTTCCAAATTAAGGTTGCAGTGAACCAAGATTGTGCCACTGCACTCCAGCCTGGGTGACACAGCGAGACTCCATCTCAAAAAAAAAAAAAAAAAAAAAAAAAAAAAAAAAAAAATCCCTACCTCCCCCATAATTCCCAGGAGCCACTGATCTTTATACTGTTCTCCATAGTTCAGCCTTTACTAGAAAGTCATATAATAGCTGGAATTACATAGCAGATGTCCTTCCATACTGACTTTTTTCACTTCATATGCATTTAAGTTTTCCCCATGTCTTTTCATAGCTGGCTTGACAGTGCATTTTATTAAAACAATGAATAATATTGATTGTCTGTATCAATCACAACTTACTTATCTATTAACCTAATGAAGGATATCTTTGTTGTGTCCAAATGTTGACAATTATAAATAAAGCTGACATAAGCATCTCTGTACAGGTTTTTGTGTAAAAGTAAGTTTTTAGTTCATTTAGGTAAATACCAAGGAGTAAATAATAAATATTTTGACTTGATTACTAAATTTTTATGACAGTAAGTTTTCATGAATTGACCTCTGGGTCAGAACAATGTGATTGGGGGATGGAATATGTAGATTTAAGCCAATGTTTTAAAAAATACAAATAAAGAAAAATATCTTTCTCTTTGGCTAATTCACTAATTATTCCAAGATAATACGTAAAAACAATTAGAAAACATAAAGAGATATAGAGATAGTATTTTCACATGATATTAGTGTGTTTAACAGGAAGTACCATACTCCTATGGAGAGGAAATAAGTACAAATTTTCTTTGAATTTCCAACAAGTCTGGCCTTATAACCAAAGAATAGGAGATGTTTTATATTAAACCAGTAAATTCAATATGATATCCATACTGAACAACAATACTAAAGAAAGTTTATGGAAATATCATGGTTTTTCTAACTTCGATTTTGAAAATTAGAAAAATTATCTGGCTATTCTTGGTTTGCCCCTGGCACTAGATGATAGTTTGTTTATACAAACAGCAAATAAGCATTTACATATGATCAAGCACTTATCCATTTTCTGACACATATTTAATGTCTCTACCCTCTCCATTTACTCTCTTTAAAACATCTTGAATTTCCCTAGAATACAATTTCTCCCATGATGTAAAGTGAGAGCGGAATGAGTGCCAGGCTTCTGTAGCATTGCAGGGCATTGCCCAAGAGGCAATTTTCAACCACACCCAACCCAAATCACTGAGGGAATCTGTACTGCAGGATAGTCTCGGGGGAGCTAAGAGCTGGGTAAAGGTGTGCGGGCTCACAGCCACTATGGCATGTATCTCAAAAACTGACTGCAGGTGCCACTAATTTGCTCTCAGGCTGCACCAAAAGGCCCAACTATAAAGCCCATGAGACAGCTCACCTGCACTCTCTCAACTGACTGATGTATGGCCTCAGCACCCTACAGATGCCCCTGATATGGCATATGTGAGATTCCACAGATGACAAACATTGACCTCCACAGAGGGCATACCCAAACTTCCACAAACAACACATAGAGAGCAGCAGCAGGATCAACTGTGCAGCATTGGGAGAAGGTGCATAACCTTGAGCATTTTAAGATACTGTCCTAGGAGGAAAAACAGGTTTTCAGAGCCTTGCCTGATTTTGCAGAAACAAGAGAAGACAGTCAATCCTAAGACATCTCCATCAAAAGTGAACAAAATTTGGGCAGATGCATCCATAGAGATGACCTGAGGGACCACCAAAACCTCCAGCTCAGATGACTGATAAAGGTCTTTCTCTCTGGACATCAGTAAGCAAAAACTTGAGGAGGAGACTGCTTCTTCAAATGCAAAGACAGCAATGCAAGACTTTAGTGAACATGAAGAATCAAGAAAATATAACATCGCTAAGAAAAATTAAACCTACAGTGGATGATCCCAAAGAAATTAAGACCTATAAATTGCTTAAATATAATTTTAAAAATCATCTTAAAGAAACTCAATAAGTTATAAGAGAACACAAATAGACCATTAAATAAAATTTAAAAATACATTAACAAAATGAGAAGTTCAACATAAAGATAGAAAGTATAAAAAAGAATCAAATAGAAATTCTGAAGTTTAAGAATACAATGACTGAACTAAAATTTTAATAGAGAGATTCAACAACACACTTAATCAATCATAGGAAAGAACCACAAACTCAAACTCAAAAAAGGTTATTTGAAATTGTCCAGGAGAGGAACTGTGTGTGTGTGTGTGTGTGTGTGTGTGTGTGTGTGTATGTGTGTGTGAGAGAGAGAGAAAAGAAAGCTTACTGAACTCGTTGGACACCATAGAGAGAATCAATATACACATCACAAAATATCAAGAAGGAACAGAGAAATAGAAAGGGGAAGAAGGCTTATCTGAAGAAATAATGAAAATTTCCCAAATCTGGGTAGGAAAATGAACACCCAGATCCGTAATGCCCTTAGAATTCAAAATGGGCTGAATAGCAAGAGAATGTCACTGAAACACATTAAAATGAAGTTGTCAAATATAAAACTAGAGAAACTTTTTTTTTTGTCTTTTCAATGACAGTTTATTAAGACAGGGTTATTTTAATCCTTTGAATATTTTCTGATAATACAATCTAGTGAGAGGAATTGGCAGCTATTTAAGAATTTTGCTATACTTTTCTTTTTTTCCTCCAACTTTTATTTTAAGTTCAGGGGTACATGTACAAGATGTACAGGCTTTTTACATAGGTAAATGTGTGCCATAGTGGTTAGCTGAACAGATCATCCCATCACCTAGGAATTAAGTCAATTAAGTCCAACATCTATTAGCTATTCTTCCCGATCCTCTCCCTCCTCCCACTGCCCACCCTTCAACAGGCTCCATTGTGTGTTGTTCCCCCTGCCCATGTGTCCAGGTGTTCTCATCATTTAGCTCCCACTTATAAATGAGAACTTATGGTATTTGGTTTTCTGTTCCTGATTTAGACTGCTAAGGATAATGACATCTAGCTCCACCCATGTCCCTGCAAAGGATATGATCCTGTTTCTTTTTATGACTGCATAGTATTTCATAGTATATATATACATATATAATTTTATTTATCCAGTGTAAGAATGATGGCCATTTAGGTTGATTCCATGTCTTGCTATTGTGAATAGTGCTGCAATGAATATATGTGTGCAGTGTAAAAATAGAGAAACTTCTGAAAGCAGCAAAAGAAAAGCAACTGGTCGCATACAAGGGAAATATCATAATAAATATCGTAAGACTCTCACCATGTTTCTCAGCAGAAACCTTGTAGTCCAAGGGAGAGTTCAGAGCTATATTTAAAATACTGAAAGAAAAAATTAAAAACCAGCCAACCAAGAACACTTTCCCCAGAAAAGTTCCCCTTTAGAAATAAAGGAGATAAAAAGACATTCACAAATAATTGAAAGCTAAGAGAGCTCGTTACCACTAAACCTGAGCTACAAAGTCCTTCAAGTTGAAATGGAAAGATGCTAAACAACAGTAAGAATTCATATGAACTTAGTGGTAAAGGTAAGTATATAGTCATATTCAGAATTCTTTACTACTATAATGGTGGTGCATAAATTACTTTCAATGCCAGCATAAAAATTTTAAAAAGAATTAAAATTAAGTGTAATAACAATAATTTATTTAAAACTAATTACAAAAATATGTACTGTGCCATTAATAACATAAAGTGAGTGAGGATGGGGAAGTAAAAGTGTTGAGTTTTATATGCAATCAAACTTTGTTGTTATTAATTTAAAAAAAACTATTACAACTATAAGATGGTTTAGGTAAATTTTATGGCATCACAAGGAAAACACAAAGATACACAAAAGATAAAGATAAAAAATATATAACACTATAAAAATTATCAAGTCAAAAAGGAAGTCAGGAAGAGCGAGAAAGAACTAAAAGCTACAAGGCAAAGAAAAATCAACTAACAAATGGCAACAATAAATCCTTTTCTATCAATAATTACTTTAAATGTAAATGGGGTTGGGTGCAGTGGTTAATACCTTTAATCCCAACAGCTTGGAGGCTGAGACTGGAGGATCACTTGAGGCCAGCAGTTTGAGACCAGCCTGGGCAACATGGGAGACCCTCAGTAACTATTATAAGATCATTGCACTCCATTCAGGGCAATAGAATGAGACCCTGAGAATGAGACAGGGTCTCATACCTATATTATATTAGGTAATATAAATGGATTAAATTACCTAATCAAAGACATAGAGTGGCTGAATGGATAATAGAACAAGAACAAACTATATGCTTCCTATAAGATATTTACTTTAGCATTAAGGAAATGCATAATCTGAAAGTGAAGGGATAGAGAAAGATATTCTGTGCAAATGGCAACCAGAAGTGAGTAGTTGGATTATACCTGCACCAGAAAAATATTATCAAGTATCAGACAAAAAATAATATCAAGTATCTTTTCTGTCCCCGTGGGTATGTAAATAGAAATCACAATAGGAGTAAAACTGAAAAATTCACAAATATGTAGAAATCAAATATCGCATCCTGAGCAACCAATGTGCCAAAGAAGAAATTAAAAGAAAAATCAAAAATATCTTGAAACATGTTAAAATGAAAACACAACACACTAAAACTTAATGAATGTAGTTAAAGCAGTTCTCAGAGGAAAGTTTAGGGTGATAAACACCTACATTAAGAAAAAAAAATAGGCCAGGTGCAGTGGTTGATGCCTGTATAATCCCAACACTTTGGGAGACCTAGCCAGGAGGGTAGCTTGAGGCTAGGAGTTTGAGACCAGCCAGGGCAACAGAGCCATACCTTGTCTCTACAAAAAATATATATATTTATATTATATATATTTATATGATCTATAAACATACGTTATATATTATAAATATATAATTATATTATGTATACATAGTATATAAATATGTTTATTTATAATTTATATATTCATTTATATATTTATTGTAAATTATAAATATATAATATATATTTATAATTATATATTTATATAAAATATGTTTATATAAAATATATGTTTTTTATATATATATATAATTTAGCCAGGTGTTGTGGTGTATGCCTGTAGCCCTAGCTACTTAGGAGGCTGAGTCAGGAGGATTGCTTAATCCCAGGGCTCTAGACTGCAGTAAGCTGTAATTGCATCACTGCATTCCAGCTTGACAGAGTGAGACTCTGTCTCCAGGAAAGAAAAAAATTTTAAAAATCTCAAATAAACAAATTATTCTTATGCCTCAAGAAAATTGAATAAGAAGAACAAACTAAACCCAAAGTCAGCTGGAGGAAAGAAGTGGTAATAAAGGTCAGATAGAAATGAATGAAATACAGACTAGAAAAAAAAAAAAAAACAGAAAACAGAGAATTGATTTTTTTTGGAAAGTTAAATAAAACCTTTAGTTAGACTAACTAGGACAGATAAAAGATCCAAATACATAAAATTATAAATGAAAGATGAGACATTACAACTGATACCACAGAAATACAAATACATCATTAGACTACTATGAACACTTTTATGCCAATGAATTAGATAAACTAGAAGAAATGAGTACATTCATAGAAACATATAATCTATACCGATTGAATCAAGAAGAAACGGAACATCTAAATAGACCAACAATAAATGAGGAGATTGACTCATTGATCCAAAACCACTTAACAAAGAAAAGCCCAAGACCACCTGGCCTCACTGGTAAATTCTACCAAATATGTGAAGAATTAATGCCAATTATTCCCAAACTCTTTCAAAAAATATCCAAGAAGAAGGAACACCTTGAAACTCACTCTATACGGTCAGCATTCCCATGATACCAAAGGCAGAACAAATTCTAAAAACAAAGCAAATTACAGCCAATATCCATGATTAACATATATGTGTGTGTGTGTGTGTATATGTGTGTGTGTATATATGTGTGTATATATATGTGTAAATATATATGTGTGTGTATATATATTCAAAGAATTAAGCAGCACATTAAAAGGATCACAGATCACAGTCGAGTAGGATTTATCCCTAAAACACAAGGATAGTTCAACATGCACAAATCATAAAAACGACACAGCACATTAACAAAATGAATAAGTCATATGATCAGCTTAATTGATACAGGAAAAGTATTTGGCAAAATGTAACACCCTTGCATGATGAAAATGCTCAACAAACTAAGTATAAAAATAACGTACCTGAATATAATAAAGACCGTATTTATTGGCAATGACAAGCTTACAGCTAAGATGATCCTGTGGTGAGAGATGGAGAGATTTTACTGTAAGATCAGGAACAAGGCAAAGATGTCCACTCTAGTCACTTGTATTCAAAATAGTACTGGAAGTCCTAGCCAGGTGTATTAGGCAAGAAAAATAAAAGGCATTCAAATCAAAAAGGAAGAAGAAAAACTCTCTCTGTTTTCAGATGGCATGCTGTTATATACAGAAAACCTTCAGACACCACCAAAAAACTGTTAGAATAAATGAAATCATTAGCACCTAATGATACAAAATCTACATACAAAAACCAATTGTGTTCAATCCACTAAAAATAAATTATCAAAAAATTAAATAAAAAACATTCCATTTACAACAGCAAAAATAAAAATAAAATACTTAGAAATAATTTTAACCAAGAAGATAAAAGATCTGTACACTAAACATTATAAAATGTTGATGAAATAAACTGAGGAAGACACAAATAAATTTAAAGATATCCTGTGTTTATGAATTGGAAGAATATTTTTTTAAATGTCCATACTGCCCAAAGTGATCTGCAGATTAAATATAATCCAAAATTGCAATGGTATTTTCACTAAAATAGAGAAAAAATTCTAAAATTCAAGTAGAACCACAAAAAAAACGTGAGTAGCCAAAGCAATCTTGAAAAAGAAAACCAAAAGTGGACCAGTTGCATTTCCCGATTTCAAATTATATTGCAAAACTGTCATAATCAAAACCGTATAGTACTGGCATAAAAACAGAAACCGAATTATTGAACAGAATAGAAAACAGAGAAATAAATTTCTACATATATGGCCAACTAATCTTACACAAGAGTGACAAGAATACAGAATGAAGAAAAGATATTCTTTTCAATAGATGGTATTGGCAAAAATGGATATCCAAGTTGAAAAATAGGAAATTGCACCCTTACACAATACCCAAAAATTTACTCAAAATTGATCTTAAGACTTAAATGTAAGGCCTGAAACTATAAAGCTCCTGGAAAAAAACATAGCGAAAAAACTCTTTGATATTGGTCTTGGTAATAATATTTTGGATATGACCCCCAAAACACAGGCATCAAAAGCAAAAATAAACATGTGGTACTATATCAAACAAAAAAAGCTACACATCGAAGGAAACAATCAACAAAGTGAAAAGGAAACCTGTGGAACAGGAGAAATGTCTGCAACCTATATATCTGATAAGGAGAAAATATCCAAAATATATAAAGAACTCATAAATTTCAATACCAAAAAAAATGCAATAAAAAATGTGCAAATAACCTATACAGACATTCTTGCAAAGAAGACATATGAATGCACAATAGTTATATGAAAAACTACTCAATATCACTAGATATTAGGGAAATGCAAATCAAAACAACAATGATATCACCTTACTTCTGTTAGGATGGTATTGTTAAAAAGAAAAAAAAAAGAAAGCAAATGTTAGCAAGGATATACAGTATGGTATAATTGAAATTTGCCAAGAGGGTGAATCCTAAGTGTCTTAGTCCATTCAGTCTATAATACCAAAATACCATAAACTGAGTATTTATAAACAACATAAATTTCTCACAGCTCTGTAGATTCGGAAGTCCAAGACCAAGGCTCTGGCAGATTTCAATCTGGTGATGGGCCATTTACTGGTTGATAGACGATAGCTACTAGTTTTATCTGCACACAGTAGATGAGATGAAGGAGTCCTTGGGTCTATTCTACAGGACATGATTCCCATTCACGAGGACTCTACCATCACGACCTAACCACCTCCCAAAAGGGCCCATCTCTTAATAATATCATTTTGGGATTTAAGATTTTAACATATGAATTTTAAGGGGACACAAATATTTAAACCATAGCATTCCACCCTGAGCCCTCAAAATACATGTCCTTCTCACTTGCAAAATACATTCATTCCATCCCAATATCCCCAAATATTTTAATTCGATATCTGGCGAGGTCTTGCCTTCTGGTTCACAGATGGCACCTTTTACAATAGCTGTTTTCTCACATAGTAAAATAAATAAGCTCTCTTAGGCTCATTTTACAAGGGCAGGAACTCATTCATGAGGGCCCTGATCTCATGATCTGATCACCTCCCCCAAAAGCCTCACCTTCTAATAATATCGTCTTTGGGGTTAGGATTTCAACATATGTATTTTGGAGTAACACAAAATTTCAGACCATAGCATTCCATCCTGGGCCTCCCAAAATGTATGTCCTTCTCACATGAAAAATAAATTCATTCCATCCCAATAGCTCCCAAAGTTTTAACTCAGTATGGTGATGGAGTGTGGGGAGCAGTGTCCACAGGTGGTGACACCCGCAACCCCTCCTTTGAAATCATTCTGTCCCCTCAGGCTCTGTAAAGAACCATTCTACTCTTTGATTCTGTAAGTTTGAATATTTTAGATACCTCTTATAAGTAGAATAATGAAGTATTTGTCTTCCTGTGACTGGCTTATTTCACTTTGCATCATGTTTTCAAGGTTCATTCATGTCTTTAAATGTGGCAGCATTTACATTTTTTAAATACTGAATAATACTTAATTTATATATGCATAAGAATAGGATTTTTTTTCAAGATGGGATCTCATTATGTTGGCCGGGTTGATCTTGAACTCTTGGTGTCAAGCAATTCTCCTGCCTAGGCCTTCCAAAATGCTAGGATTACAGGCATGAGCCACCATGCCCAGAAGAATAGGGTTCTAAAAACTAAATATATTTTAAATGTACAAGTTGATGATTTGATATGTGGATACATTGTTCAATAGTCATCATAATCAAGATAATTAACATATCCATCTCCTCACATAGTTGCCTTTCATGTGTATTAGTGTGTGTGCAATACAGTATTATGCTAGATGAATAGTTCTAGAGATCTGCTGTAAAACTCTGTGCCTACAGTTAACGACAGATTAGTAAAACTAACATTGATGTTTCAGTTTTCATCTTACTTGACCTGTCTGCTACACTTGACTTAGTTATTCATTTCTGTCATCTTGATTTACTTTCTTATAAGACATCATACTCTCTTAGCTTCTTTCAACCTCAGTGCTCATCCTCTCAGTGTTTTTGACAGGATCTTCTTATCAACCTCATATTTTTATGATGGTGTAGGACAGGGATCTGTCTTTGGTCTTCTTTTTTTAATCTGCACTCATTTTTGTTGACGTTCTCCTGTGTCAAGCATTTACTTATATAAATGCTACTAACTTCCAATTTTATATCTGCAGCCCAGACCTCTCTCATGAACTCCACAAATATTTGTTGAATTAATAAGTGCATGTTCTGAAAGCTATGAGTACTTAGACAAAAGTCATGCAAAGCTTCCAAAAGAAGATAACACTTACCTCCTGACCACAATGAAAATTATTTGATTAAATACAACCAAAAAAGCCACCTCAAATTGATCAGAAATGCCTTCATTATTGCAGGTGGGCTATCTGAAATAATATAGTTTAATATTCTTTATTAACATCAAAAGTAGGGAAGAGTCTATCTCTTTCTCTCAACTTTGTAACAAAAATAACCTAGCTTTCTTCTGAGTAGGTCATCATAAATTATTTACTCCTCTCTGAACCAATTGCTATGTCCACTGTGACCTAATACTAAGGTTGAGAAAGAGATTCACAAGCAAAGCAGCATGTGAAGAGTGAAGGAACAATATGAAAATTGAAAATGCTTCTGTTTTGAGGGAATGGTTAATAATAAGCACACTGGGACCATAAATTGCATGGAAGTTTATAGTAAGTAATAAAGCTGAAAGCATGAAAGGAATAAAAGCATGTTATTTTGAAAAGACAAGTTAATATGCTTCAAGTCCCTTCCCTTTCTTTGTTTGGAAACTCAAAATCATTAGCCTTAAATATGTGATGAACGTCTTTATTATTTATTTATTTTTAAGATGGAATCTCACTCTATCACCCAGGCTGGAGTGCAGTGGTGGGATCTCGGCTCACTGCAACCTCCACCTCGCAGGTTCAAGCAATTCTCCTGCCTTAGCTGCCCTCTCCCACCACTCCCTGACTGGCTGGGATTACAGGTGCTAGCCACAATGCCAGACTAATTCTTTTGTATTCTTAGTAGAGACAGGGTTTCACCATGTTAGCCAGGCTGGTCTTGAACTCCTGACCTCAAGTGATCCACCCGTCTGGGCTTCCCAAAATGCTGGGATTACAGGCGTGAGCCACCGTGACTGGCCAAAGATTGAATATTCTGTGATGTCACCTCAAGTAGATATGTGTGATAACATTTGATTGTTAAGAATATTGGTTTTGTAGTGATTACTTTTTAAAAGTTTTGCAAGATTTTAAGCACATTAATAGTATTTTTTCAAATTTTGAAATTGTCTAAAATCTAAATATTTAATTTATTAAATACTGATTTAATATAAATGAAGTAAAATATTGTTTTTAAGAGGTCTAAAGACCTTTGGAGCTTTGGTAGTCTCAAAAAATGAAATATCCTAATTACTGGGATTTTCTGAACCAATATCTTTATGAGTTAATACCAATATCTTATTAACAGATTTTATTGACAAATTCGAAGTTTTACATTTTGTTTGAAGATTTAATAAGAG
Source organism: Macaca nemestrina (assembly GCF_043159975.1). Taxonomy (NCBI): domain Eukaryota; kingdom Metazoa; phylum Chordata; class Mammalia; order Primates; family Cercopithecidae; genus Macaca; species Macaca nemestrina. The sequence goes on along the minus strand of NC_092128.1, from coordinate 79,481,818 downwards.
TTTCCAAATAAGTACTGTATTTTTTCCTTTTAGCAAAACTGGAAGTTATCTCATATCTGACATTATTTCACTAGCACCTACCAAGATTTCTTTTCACTAACTACTTATGGAAAAAACAAATAGTCAACAAGTTTATATTTTTACTATTCCCGTTTCACAACAGCAGAAATCAGAAAGCAACAATAACATTATTATTATTTTATTAATAATGTATGAAATGTTTGTATGATTATCACATATAATTAACCAAGAACCATTGTTTCGTAGTAAAAAGAATGTTATGGATTTAAACAAAGCTTCTTGTTTCAAAGACAAATACCATTCTCCATCAATAGGACATCTACAAATATGTTCAGGCTTCATTCTATACTTTGATCCTTTTCTCTTTATTTTCTTTTTCCCCAACACAGTTACAATTGAAAACAGTGCCTACAACCACAGTTCTCCACACAAACATGTTAAAGTAAATATGTGCTTCATGTTTGCACATCACTCTGTAAGTCAGCATAGAAAAAAGGGAACTGACCCCCACTGTTTCTGGTCTTTGGGATTTGATTGGGTCATATTTGTAATTGAAGAGACTGAATTATATCCAAGCAGCTGAAGCAGTCTCAAGTATCCTTCCTAAAGTGATAAAATGTTCAGTCTCCATACTTACTTTATTATAGTCATTCAAGGCTCAACCATTGCTATAAATTCTATCACAAGATCCCCATTCCTTGCACTATGATTATGTAGGAAGTAGCTCTGAGATCCTCCGTCAAATTTATCTCTGAGTGAGTGTCCCTTTTCTATTTTATTTCAGTGTATGACTCTCCAACCATTTAATGCATTTCAATAAAAATATTTATTTTACTATTTCAATAGCAGACTAGCTCTATGATATTTCTGGCTGTTCACAATCTGAATAGCATTGAAAACACTATAATGTTACTGCTTGTCATTTACAAGCTAACTATCATTTGCACAAAATTGTACAATGACATGATAAAATTGGTTCTTATAAAGTTGTTAGCCACCTGAGAGAAAGCTAATATTTCCTAGAATAGGAATCAGTTTGTTCTCTGGAATGAAGAATATTAAGAGTTAAATGACCAAGAACTGCTTGGAATGAGAATTATCCAACTCTCTCAACATTATTGAAGAGGACTGAGTGCACATACCCACAAGAAAGATCAGCTATAGAAAGCCTGCAAATATAAATATGAATGTTATATGTAGACAGTAACAACTAAGGTAGAGGAGGAAATGCTGAGATATTGTGTGAAACTGTGCATATTCCTATGCTTCATCTACCCACACTCATTTTTAGTTGTGGTTAATAAGTGTAGCCAAAGTATTTGACTTTGCTTTCTTCCTCCCTGCCAATCTTTTTTCATTCTTTCCTCTATAACCTCCTTACCTTTCCCACTCTCTTTCCTTTTTGATTATCATGGCAATAAAATCAGTAGTAGTTCTCAGGCGTTTTATTTTTCAAGGTGAAATATTTGTTTTGTATTTAAAATGTGTAGAATATATACTTTCCACTTTGATTTCTTCTACCATGTCTACAAATTCTACCTGCTCTATTCTAAAAGCAAAATATGTATGTTAATTATAAAATTAATATATTTTTATGGGAAAATGAAAACAAAACAAAACAAAAAGCATGCTACCTGTTTCAAGGAAATCTCCAGGAATTATTGGGAAGAAGTTCTTCTTTATCTGAAATTGTGTAATTCATTTTTGGAACTCTTATGACCCTTTTACATTGAATTCTTATAACAATGATGTAAATTTTTATTTGCTATTCTAGAATGTAGGCTAAGGCTACATCTTAGTAGCCACTGATTGCCCATAGTTCATAACACAAATAAATCCTTATTATAAAATAATGCAGTAGTTTTATATATCCTTTAACATGATTTACAATTATGATTCTAAAGTTGCAGTCAGGTTTCTTCTAAAAATAAAAATTAGAATGAGAAGCTTAAAAAAAAAATCCTCCAAGTATCTAAGTAGTATGATCAAGATAATAAGACTAATTAACCAAAAAGATAAAATGTGATAATACAAAATTCAAGCATTTTGAAACAACAGACTTACTGTCATACAATATCTCCATCTAACTCTCAGCTTTCACTGTACAGAGCACTTTATTAAAAATGAACAACCCCACTACGCTTCCAGAATGGAAATCTAAGCAAAAAGAGTCTTGAAAATAAAAACTAAGCCTAGAAGCTGGCATTTACAATTGGAGAGGAAAACAACCACCACCACCAGACTAAAGCCTTATGGTAGTGAAAGCCAGACTAAAGCCACATGGTAATGATGTATGCTATAGGTACAATGAACTGTCAGCACCATTAGGAAAAAATCCAACAGATAGTATTTTGTATCACTACTTGGAGAAGAATATTGTCATATTCAGTAAACAAATGACAGCCAATGCTCCCAGGGGCAAAACTAAAAGAGCAGTGAGAGACAGTTGCTTACATCATTGCCGTTTAAACACTTGAAAATTTATCGTCAAGAGTGAGCAGAGTGGAGTGATTAAAAGCATGGGTTTCAAAGTACTATGAACCTTGATATATATATATATATATAAAATACAGGTTCTGCTCATGTAAGTTTGGGCAACTTAACCTAAATGTTTTCATCTGTAAATTCAGAATACCAATGCATATTTATCAGAAGAGTATGTAAGATACTTACCATAGGTCCTGCATATATAAACATCAAATAGATGGTAATTATTGTTAGAAAATGTCTGACTTTAACTCCACAGAGTGTCAAACAAAAATAGGCTCGTCTCACTCCAAAGAAGATCTCATTGAGTATAAGGAAGAATTTTCTGATCATGTGGTTAAATAGACATTCAGCACAGTAAAATGAGAGGTATATCTTCACACTTAAAGATTACCTCCCACCTCCATTTCTGTAACTTGCAGTCATCCCAGATTCTCTTGCGAATTTGCAAAAAAGATTCCATCAGTTCTTAGTGCTGTCATCTAGAAAATAAAAACAAACCAACAAAAAAAGTATCAGTTTCAAACTATGTTGAAGATCAAAATGTGAAGTCTAACTTTAAAAAGTTTTCTCTGCCATGTGAATAATTAATTTTATAAAAGAAATGAAAATGAAAATCTGCCCTGAGCAAAGAATGTAACCATTACTGTGCTATAAATACCCAAGGCTGAATGGAGAGATATGGAAGGAAAAGGACAGGGAAACTCATGACATCTTTAAAAAGCCCTTTTCTTACAGGTTCTAAATCAAAAACAGATTATTCACCAGAAGCTTTTTGATACCTTGAAGGGTTTCTTGACTGTTTCTTTGGAAGCTATCATTCACCAGTTCGCACTGATGCAACATTAGCTGTCACTCAGAGATGAGCTTAAAATTGCTGCCACACGGATGGAAAATCAGTACCAGGAAGAAAGTGCCTTTGTAAACTCAGAAAACATATTTTCTTTAAAATGGAAAGGCTGACCATGTGATAAATGCTTTTCATATAATGGATAAAACCACTTGCTACTTCAAGAAGCATGCACAAGCCTTCTGAGACCTGCGGCTCTCAGATTTTTTTTTCTTTATATCACATGCATGTTTAACTTTTCTGGGTGCCTTCATAGAACCTACATCTTGCATTTCTCTTCCTCATCTCCCTACTTTCTTTATTCTTCTGCTTCAAGTAAGGGCAATTAAAATAACTTGTAAGTTAGAAAGTAAGGTTTTAATGTGAGATTAAAGGAGCTAAGGGTTATTTGGCAGACATTAGATGGAGAATTGAAGTTTTTAAATGTGTAATGTATTTTATGGTGATTAAATTTCATTCAACAAATGTTTGTTGAACACCAAAAATGTTCACAGTTTTGTACTAAGCATCATACAGGAACATAAAGAAGAAACAAACAAGATATTGACCTTCAAGGGGCTTTAATATAGAAGGCAAATATTTTTAAGTATGCAAATATTTTATGGTTAGTTGTAAATGCTTCAATGGCTCTAAAGAAGATTCAGACAGGTAATTGGGAGGAGAGAAGTTGTGAGAAATAAACCAATAATTTTCACTGGTTTTTATCAGAGAAGGCTATATGGAGCCAAAGCTATAGAGGTGGATCTAAAGGTTCAGGAAGGCAATCTAAATTGAGAGAAGGATCAAAGGCAATGGATTCTGGGGATACTGAGACTTCAAGATTAGTTATAGCATAAGATAAATGAAGAAAGGGGAGGGGAAGTGTCTAAAAAGGGTAGGTTGGCATTAGATCTCAGGCTTACATGTTATACTAGGGAATTGGGATTACGAAAAACCTTTTACTGTTTTAGAGCCTTTATAATTTTCAAGCAGTGAAGTTACATGATCAGAGTTATAGGCTAGGAAGAGAAATAGATTGCCATATAGGGATCAATTGGAGTTGGAAGATATCAGTATGGCCAATTTAAAGATTATTGCAGTACAAAACATAAAAGCATAGGGCTGAAGTATGCAGTGGTGATGAAGAAGAGGGAACATATTTAGAAAGAAATGACTTGTGAGGGTATACTTGATAAAACTGGGTAATATAGGGAGATTGATTTGACAATTATCTCAAAATTTTAAGACTAGTCTGAAAAGTAAGTAATATCTTCTAATAAAAAAAAGCAATACATGACCAAAAAATGACTAGATAAAAAAGTAGGAATAAGGGCTAATTTTTGGACAGATTAAGATGGTTGCCTACAGGCTGGACGCAGTGGCTCATGCCTGTAATTCCAGCACTTTGGGAGGCCAAGGCGGGCAGATCGCGAGGTCAAGAGATCGAGTCTATCCTGGCCAACATGGTGAAACCCCATCTCTACTAAAAATACAAAAATTAGCTGGGCATAGTGGTGTGCCCCTGTAGTCCCAACTACTCAGGAGGCTGAAGCAGGAGAATAGCTTGAACCCAGGAGGCATAGGTTGCAGTGAGCCGAGATCACGCCCCTGCACTCCAGTCTGGTGATAGAGCAAGACTCTATCTCAAAAAATAAAAAATAAAAATAAAAAGTTGGCTATAAGAGATTAAATATTAGTAGATTGCTCACTCATTCAGCAAAATGTTGAGAGAGTGTACTAGGTGTCATGCCAGTACCAGGCATCCAGTGTATAACATGGAATGAACATACAACAATTTTTACATTTCTTTCTAAAACTATATGATACAGGGTTCTTATTTATTGTTGTTTTTCTAGGACATAGTTTAGAATTAACTGTATATTGAAAGCTGCTGTTTCACTAAGTCTGGAATTTCCCATAATCCTATGAAAATGTTTGCTTTTGTCTAAAGTACGTGTGTTCGCAGAAATGTAAACATTGAGAATAAAAGTTTAAAGTGATTGTTTCAGGTCATCATAATCAATAAAATACGCAATAAACTTCAGGTAGTAAAGAAAAGTAGATAATTCTGATGAGTATTCTTTTTAAAAATTAGGCAATACGAACATACGACTAACATGTTAGATCCTGGACTGCCCTAACCTTAAAATTTTGATGTGGTGAAATTAGGAAACAATGAATAACAAAATATGTAGTGTTGATATTTGGTAAGTGGATTGCATTTGTATATTTGACAAAACATGGAACTTTATTTTAGGACCTTCATTGTGAACTTTCCCAGCATGATTTAATAAAACTGCAGTATGTGAATATACAAACTAGTATAAGAGTCATTACTTTCATTAAGAATATTACAGTGAATAAATTAACCAAAACAATAAAACCTGAGCAGTTGATATATGTAAGTCATTTACATCTTGTAGACTCATTTGGGGTAGGGAAGAATAAATGTGTTATGGTGGAGGCTTCATTAGCACTTGCATTTCAATTGACTTCGAAGCACACAATAAGAACACAAAAGTAATAAATATCATCCATAAACAAGAATATCATACAAGGCTGTAGCTTTTTGTTTTTTAACAAGATGTTCTGTGTCATTACACTTTAATAGTCCTGCTGAATTTTCAATATGAAAAAAAGCTAAAGAGGCCTGCCGTGGTGCCATCATTGTATTCTGCAGCCATATTTTATACTGCTTTATTACATCACTCTGCATTCAAAGCTATGTACATGATGATATCTCGTGGGAAATGCCAAAGATGCTGCAGAAAAACTTAAATGTAATGTAGTAGCATCTTTCAGCATTCTGTACTTGATGTTAAAGAATTTGGTTCAGGAGGTGCAAAATAAATAGAGTGTAAGTAACATGATAACATAATATCATATCCACTGGATTTATAAGCCTGGGAATTTATTGGCAAATACAGATATTTAAAAGGTGTTTCATTTAGCATCTTATTAGTATCCTGGTAGACATACTAAAAGGACCTGCTCGCTGCACACTTTCGGGGAGTATAAAGTCAACGAGATTTCCTCTGACAGCTGGCCATGTGCTGCTATATTTACACTGCATCCTTTTGGGGATAAGACTTCTTTTTAATCCTGTCTAGGCCACTGTTATTTTTCAAAAGACTTTTATATATCAGACTAGAATGAGAACTCTAGGTTTCAGTGTAGAATAAGAATGTTCTTGGTGGTCCAAAAAGCTATAGAGAAAAAAGCAGCAAAAACAAAATAAAAAATAATCACCTTGTGATGAAGCTTGAGGAATACTTAAACTGCACATTGAATATAGCAGTTACAAGAAAGGGCCTTTGGAGATACATTTGGAGAGGAATGGATTAATACAGAGTGGGCCCCACTTGTCGTAGCTATGGTGCCTGCAGAAGAGGAAACTCTGAGGTAGCCCTTATAGAACCATGAAGCAAAGTCCTAGCCCTCTGCTAGGGTAAGACTGATGATCAGGGTTACACTGATGGTCACAACCCTGAAAATCTCTCAGCTCCCTGGAGGAATTGTACTCCAGACTCATTTCAAGTACTTCAACCTGCAAGAAAATAGGGAACTGAAACAACTTATGCCAGACTGACTGTACTATATCTATGCACTTTACCTGCCTCCTCCCTTGACAGGCTCTGCACTTCCTTCAACTTTCAGGAAAGCCACTTCCTCAGAGAAGTGTATTGTGACCATCTTGCCTAAAAGTAGCCCCCACTCCCAACTCATTTTCTTTCTATCACACTGCTGCATTTGTTTCTTCATAGTTTCACAATATATAGTCATTAAGGTAACAGATTTGTTTTCTTGCTTACATGCTATGACTTTCCCATCAAAACGTGATCTGCAGAGAAGGCAACAACGTGTCTTCATTGCATCACTCTAGATCCAGCACTTTGCACAGTACATGACACGTGCTTAAGTTCAGCCCATATTTTGAAAGGATAGAAGAAAGGAAAAAAGAACAAAAAGAAGAAAGGGAAAGGGGGAAAAGGCAGGGAGAAAAGGAGGAATAAAGACCAGCATGCTATCTGGTTTTGGCCCTTTTTGTTTGTTTTATTAGACTTACGGTAACCAGCAATAGTGTTTGACTAGGGTTGCATGACAACCACTTTGAATCTTATTTTTTTTTTAGAAGAAAATAAACAGAATAGTTTGATTATTGCCAGGGATAGATGACACAATAATTGTGAAGAACTTTACAAATTGTCAAGCATAATACATAGAAATTTGTGATCTCTAAAGCCCCCCAAATTATAAAAGATTATTAGTAGCTGAAGTTACTCTCCCCACTAAGCACAATTGCACAACTAATAGTTTCATTCTGGTTTCTCCTCGAACCATAATTGATATAAAGAAATTAAAGGTCACTCAAATGTATGTAATGTTATTATTCAATTATTATTAACAGTTAATTTAGTACTTGAGAAAGCCGTTTCCATAGGAAAACATAATAACATATTTCTGAGCAATTTTATGATACAAGCCACTCTATACTTTTTATATATTTTATCTCATTTAATTTTTTTTTTTTTTTTTTTTTTTTTTTTTTTTTTTTTTTTTTTTTTGAGACGCAGTCTCGCTCTGTCGCCCATTCTGGAGTGCAGTGGTGCAATCTCGGCTCACTGCAAGCTCCGCCTCCCGGGTTCACACCATTCTCCTGCCTCAGCCTCCAGAGTCGCTGGGATTACAGGCACCTGCCACCATGCCTGGCTAATTTTTTTGTATTTTTAGTAGAGACGGGGTTTCACCATGTTAGCCAGGATGGTCTCCATCTCCTGATCTCGTGATCCTCCCACCTCAGCCTCCCAAAGTGCTGGGATTACAGGCGTGAGCCATCGCGCCTGGCCATCTCATTTAATTTTTACAGAATCCCATGAGGTAGTAGGTAATTATTCTTACCTTTGTTTTACAATGAGTAAATGGAGGCATTGAGAGTAACTTACTCAAGAATCCAGTGCAGTAAGGGGGAGATAGATGCTGGATTTGAAGAGAACATCTGGCTCCAGGGCCAGCCCTTTTAACTTGAGCACTGCCTGTCTCTTAACAGGCAGTATCCATATACTTCTGTAATTATGTGGTCTCTGAAAATTGCTCCTGGAAGCGGATCTGGAATCTAGAATTCTGTTCCACTAATAGCACCAGAATGGTTTTCTTCCGTATACTCAGTAAGCGTATAAAACAGTGACACAGAGATGCCAGAATTTTCAAACGTCCAAAAAGTTTTTCAAAATAATTATCAACTTAAAAAGAAATTGGCCTTGGGTTTAGTCCTGAGGTTATTCCTTACTCTTCCAAAGTCCTCATTTTATGTTGTGCTTAGAGACTCAGCAAGGAACAAGTATGTATAAGAAAGCTGAAGAGGCTCCTCTAACACAGGTCTCTATGATCCACTCCTCCTCCTACTCACCCCTGAGAACCTCTCCCCATATTACTAGTTGGTGAATACAATTAATGATATGTGGGTGCTATACCTGTCATTGGTGTGTTAGGCTTGGAAAAAGGGAAGAATCACTGATTTAACTGCTTAGACATTCGTGTGGGAAGGATGGTGAGGGCAGATGGGGGGTGGATTTTGTTATATGCTGCTTGAATACAATTTATTATTGCTTCCAAGACTGTCAGTAGAAATATTGTGTCAATAATAAATACAATAGCTAATATTTTTGAAGTGTTTACTCTGTGCTTACTAGACACCCTGCTAAGCATTTTAACATGAATTAATGTAAGGCTTCTTAATAAGTAATCTACACAACATGTACCTCTATTACCGCCTTTTTACAAAAGAAATTATTTCAGAGATATTGTCCACTCACCCAACTATATGAGTGGTGAATCTGGGCTTTAAAGTCACCTCAACCCAAAATCTAAACCAAAGGTCTATATCCATGTGGAATACTGCCTTTCCATGAACCCAAGAGCATCCACCACCATCTCACAATACCTCCCGCATGACATAAATATGTGCACCACACACTAAACACACACACAGACAAACACACATACACTTTCTCTTTCTTTCTTACATTTCTGCCTGGCTAATTGGTGAATCCTTGACTCCATAGAACCGGAGAGAAACTATTCATGGATAGTTTCTATCTTTAGGTTTGGGCTACCCTAGGAATGCTCTAAAAATACTTTGTTATTTCCATACTTATGTAATGAAATACAGAGTTCTTCCACAGCATATTTTATGTGCAACAAAGTCTCATAGTACGTAATATCATAAAGCAAAAAGATATTCTATATTCAAAATAAACTCCTCAAATGCTGCAGCTTTCACATATTTTATTCTCAATTACTGTTGATGGATATGCCACTAAATAATTTTACTAACATCCGTGCTTCCTCAGACAAGCCATTGAACACAGCAGCACAACCATCACCTAGTGTGCTGACATTCACAGTAGTTCTGTCCTCCCCACCTTTTGTGCCATCAAATACAATTTTTCCTGTTCTCCCTGTGCTTAGCTCTAAGAGCTTCTGTATGGAGTGGGAAAACAAATAATTAAACTTGCTAAGAATTTTGTGTTAAATGAAAACTAATAAGACGTCCAAAGGAGAGCAGTGTTAGAAATAGTGTGTCCTGGGTGAGAAATGAGGAAAAGAATGGCCAGCTTTTTCAGACAATCAAAGCTCATTTGATAAAAAGGATGTTAATGCACATAGATTCATGGATTCTTCATTTTTCATTTACAATAACTTTCATCAAAAAATACCTCTGCTATGTGATCATTGAGGATCAATGAAAACTTTATTTTAACCTCTCCTAAATTCTCTAATTAAAAGAGCTATGATTCTTATCAAGAAATTATATAATAAAAATGCTACATATTTTAATTATCTCCTGAAATTGAGCAATGAAATTCTAATATTTTTAATACTTTTCCTGGAAAATCTCCACATTTTATGATTGATTTCAAAAGCAAAGAAATAGCCCTTACAGCATTTTGTACCTTTAAAGACTTTTATAAACACCCAATTAATCCTTACCACATTTTGACAGCCACATATTAATTACTCTCTTTTTATAGAAGTGGGGCATGGGTTGCAAAAAGCTCTTGTGACCTCCCCCAGACACCACATTTGCAAGATTGTCTGGACTGTAATTGAGAAACTTGGAGGAAGGCCTGAACTAAGATCATACAAGATTTTGAAAGGGAGGAAGGTTTTAGGATCATATTTGTTTTGCTTTAGGTACCACTCTGAAAAATGTTTGCCATTATTTCATTGCCACGAGAGAAAGAAAAATAAAAATTTTACTAAGTTTAATTCAGAAGGTGTGATAATCCATCAATTTCAATTCTGGCAAAAACCCGAATTATATACTGGGATATTAACATTTCTCTTGACCCTGAAATAAATTAACTACTGTATATAATCCTCTGAGAAATGACAGACTACTTCTGATTAATCTTATGGCCAAGTAAAAGCAAGACGTTTGCTCTTAGGATTCATCAGAAATTAGGCATTTAAAAGAACTAGAGTATTTTTGAACCTTGAAAGAATTGTTTGAAAGTAGGATTTTTTGAATGCACCAAGGGTTGGGTGATGTGTTCAGCATTTTCATAAACAAATTCTAATTTCCTTTCATTTTCACAATGAGGTAGATTCTTTCCTTTTTCAGATGGGAAAATGAGACCCAGAGAGGTTAAGTAAACTGTCAACAGTCATACAGCTAGTGAATTCAAATTCAAATTCAAGTCCGCTAGTTTCACTAAGCCCAGGCACTTAAATCACCACTCACTGATACTGCTCTGTTTTCTTTGGTAATTTATATTATAGACCTACAGTACTTTAAAACCATCCAGATGCAATAAAATATAGCAAAATTAAAAAGAAAGAATATTTACAGGACTTCTCAAGACTAAAATCTAACAGGATATAACACACACATTGATCTTTGTTTTTGTATTCTCCTGCTTCATTATATCGACAGGAGACTGAGTTGCCTTCAACTCCACAGCTCAGATAATTTTGCTTAGGCTTTCCTGTCTCTATTTTCAGATCATCTTTGCTCTTCCTGGCAACTAAGCATCGTACCTGTTATTAGAGCCAGTTTCTACCTTTTCTCCTCAATTTTCTAACTTCCAGACTATATCAGGCAACATGGAGCCACTCAAGGCTGGCTTTATTAAGGATGCTTATATTTTGCATAAGATCATGAGATTAAGCCAAAATAAGCACCAATTTCCCAGAATACCCAGGCTTATTTCAGCTATAGACTAATAAGCTATATATCCAACTTCCTAGACCCAATTTTATCCAGCACATTTTAGAACACCTGGAACAAAGTGACAAAATTTAATCCTGGGACGTAATTAGGTTGGGATCAACTCTGCTGACATGCATGAGATATATGAAAATAAAGGAGATAACTAAAATTAAGTAGGATAAAAGTCCTACTCTAAATAACTAATGTCTATACAGACACTATAGTTTGCACCAAGAAATATTCAGATACATATAAGACACCTAGACTCAATATTTAGGTGGGGAATTGAACTATTGTCATATGAAGGCATGCCTGAGAATAGCAAAAAAGTAATTTAAGTGTCAAATGAAATTGGTGGTAGTTAGTGGCGAATAAAGCTACCTAACAGAGGTAGCACTGTGGCCAGTTCTATAGGAATATCAGTTTGGCTGAGGCTATAGATGAACAAGATGAAGCTATAGATGAGCAGGGGCACAACACTGATTCAGGGAAATACGTTCAATTGTTCTAAATATAGTTTTAAATCAGCCATTTTAGTTGCACAAAATTATCCTACTGGTATTTGCTCATGGCACCATGTTAAATGTCTAGGTCAATTTAGTGTAGAGAGATATCTTTAGGATTGCTTGCCTTCCTCTGCAAGAACATGCCATACTTTCCATTTGTTAAAATATCCTTTCTTGAATCTCCATAGTGCTTTACAGTTTTCTTCGTTTAGGTATTGATCACTCCTTTTTTAGTCCTATGTAGTTCCTCTATCTGTTGCTATTATTAAAAAATGTTGTTTATTTTATTAGATCTTGTAGCTCCTTCTTTCAATATATGAAGGCAATTGATCGTGCTCTGTGCCCACCTTACTAAATTCTCTTGCTTTTTATAAAAATTCTGTTATCTTGAGTTTTCCAGATAAATAATGTTTATTATTTGTAGGTAATTATTTTATATTTGACTAATTTCCATATCTCCTTTTTTTCTCTTTATGAATTGCATTAGCTAGTAATTCAGCACAATGTTAAATAATAATAGTATAAAGAACATTCATGTCTTCCTCTTTAATGGGAAATGTTTATGTTGTAAAAATAGTTAAATTGTGGAAAGGAATAGAACAATGAGGCTGAAAGGATAAGAGGTTGGGAAGAAGCTGAACTGCCAAAGAAAGTGATTATAAGACCAAGAAAGTAGGTTGAGGAAATTGGACATTTCTTTCATGTAAACACAGGAATCCATCAAAGGTTTGCTGATGGAGAAACAAACTGAGAAACTTCCTATTTAGTAATAGGAAGCAGGAAGGATGAATGGGAGTAGGAAGATGCCTACTATACAGTCCAAGACTTTGAAATGGTACCTGGTCTTTTTTTCAATCTCTCATCTCTGGCCAGTATCACAGATCTGTAACATCTATTTTCTGTTACTTTAATTCTATAAATGCAAAGTTTGATTTATTTAAATATTGAAAGAAAGAACAGTTACCATTCTCACTTTTATATTGTCATGTATTTGTGTGAAGTACTGTCATAATTTAACTGAATTTTAAAATTATTTAGTACATGTCCTGTAACTTAGTCACCAGCGTCCTCTTTATAAAGTCTGTTTCTATGTAAGTTGTAATTTTTCAGATAAAATTAAATAGCCTATCATATTTTTTTTTAATTATTTATTTATTTATTTATTTTGAGACGAAGTCTCGCTCTGTCGCCCAGGCTGGAGTGCAGTGGCGTGAGCTCGGCTCACTGCGAGCTCCGTCTCCCGGGTTCACGCCATTCTCCTGCCTCAGCCTGCCTAAGAGCTGAGACTACAGGCGCCCGCCACCATGCCCGGTTATTTTTTGTATTTTTAGTAGAGACAGGGTTTCACCGTGTTAGCCAGGATGGTCTCACTGACCTTGTGATCTGCCCATCTTGGCCTCACAAAATACTGGGATTACAGGCATGAGCCACCGCGCCCGGCCTCATATTTTAATTTCTAAAATCAAGCATGGTTTATATTTTTTGCTGGTACATAAACGTACTCTAAATAGAATTGCCACTGAACAAGAATTCACACTTATATATAACTTGAATAATATTTTATTTATTTTTAGAGACAGTGCCTGTCTCTGTTGCTTAGGGTAGAGTGCAGTGGTGCGATATTAGCTCAGTGCAGCCTCCATCTCCTGGGCTGTAGCGATCCTGCAACCACTCAAAGAGGAAAAGCAAAAAGGATTCCCAGAAAGTCTATGGCAGCTATAGCATGAATATTGCATGCCATAGAAGTAATTTATACATTTTCTGTTTCTTTCGTTAAAATTAAAATAGGCACATTCATGCTTTTGGTAACCACCAAAGTGAAGGAGTACAAGCATTCTCTCTGTGTCTCTGGTCAAGCATGTTTGGAAGGGCATAAGGGGGTGAAATACAGCTTGCCTTCTCATGTCCCCCCATGGTCATCTCCTAAACTCATAACTCGTGAAAATGAAAAGGCATATGACACCAGCTGTATGCACACTTAGGGTCCCCATACTCACAGCAAATTGAGCTGAAATTGGGGCCTGCTGCATCCATGTTGTGTGCAGAGCAGCAAAAGTGGTGACTGGGACATGAGTCCCCATAGAAAGTAGGAATAGTTACAAATAAGTTTGTTCTCTTTTCTTTTCTCCACTGAGCATAGCCTATTCTCAGTGAAAACCCAAAATATTAAATGAAAATTTCATTTGCGTGTAAGAGAAGCTTTAGATATATTAAATAAAAAAAATAAAAAAAAAAATAACACTCTTCAAAGGCTCCCTTTCTTTGAAATAGACAAAAAGGAAAGGTGAAATTCATCTGAGGACTGTTCAAAGGAATCATAATCTCAGCAAAAGGGGTAAAATGAAAATATGTTCAAAGTCATCTTTGTTTCTTCAGAAATATTTTACAAATGGAATCAAGGAATATTTGCTTAGAGCAATAAAACCAGACTCACTAGAGAACTAAAATGATGCACATGGATGCTTATAGAAAAACGTTCTTCATTTGAAGTAAATTCATTTTACAGAACACTGAATCCACAGGATTAAGGTGAATAACTATTAAGTTTAAGGAAATGGGCAGCTTGGAATGCAAGAACTTTCTACCTGAAATATATTATAGAGCATATTTCAGAAATATGTAAGAAACTGACTCTGTTTAATACAAATATGAAAATAATTTATGGACAACCTACAGAACACACTCATTTTTAAAATACTGAGAATGTCATGGCCAGAGAATAATTGGCTCATCAAGTTTTCCAATTCGTTCGTGATTATTTGAAACTACCTCTAAAACTGATGCCAATCTTACGCTGGAATATAATTAGAAAATAAAATTTCATCAATTTTGTTGAAACTCATCTATGACTGAAATGAAGGAATTCTTGCATTCTCAAAGAGCATCTTTATTATTTTTAATTCATGAAGGGGAAAAAGGGGAAAACTTACTTACTGAAAGTTGATAATGCTTTGGGGGGGCGTGAGGATGTTTCAAAGATGTTTGATTCCCAGATTTAATGTGGAGAAAGTCACTTGTGTTTTCACAGAGGAGAATGACAGTAGCATGCTCAACTCAAGTTTCCAAAGTGACAAAATGATGTCCTGTCTCATCCAGTTGAAATAGATGACAAAGAGATCTCAGGCTTTGACATGGGATATGGCTACTCTAAATCACAAACCCTCATCACTGACTAAAACATTGGTAATTAGATGAAGTGGCATAAGCAGCATTTGCTTATGAGAGAAGAGCATGTATTTGGAATCTTGTTCTGTACTATTTAGCTAAGTGGTTCCAAAGAAGTTATAACTTCTTGAAGCCATAGTTTCTTTATATGTAAAATGAAGATTATAATGTCTACCTCTCAGAGTTCTTTTGAGGATACTAATACTAAATAAAACATTGAACTAAAAGTATGGATACTGTGTATATATACATTTTATGAATATACATAAATATATTAGGTATCTGGCTTCTGCAGGCCAAATGATATATAGTATACATGGCCAGAAAATGTATTTGGTGTTAAATATTATAGGAAATATGCAAGCATACATGAACTACCATATGGCTCTTTCTTCCAAGTAATGTATATGTACACTATTTTTTATTTACTCATTTAATACAAATAAAAACTTTATGTACGATTTTCCATCTTTTTTATGTAAATGAGAAAATAAAGCACTGAATAGTAATAATAGTCCAGTAAACAAAATTGCATCTAAAATTTGTGAACAGAATAGGGGCTATCACAATGAGGGAAATGGCTCATTTGTGGGTGATTTGAGTAAAAAAAAAATTTATATATATATATATATATATATATATAGTGTGGGGAATGAACATTGGGCTTAAAGTGTAGTGGATCACAAGTTTTAGAAACGACTATTTGGGGATTTGTCTCTATTAAGATATGATGTCACTGAGTGTGAGTATCTTGAAACTGACAGCCAGGTATGTGTAATGTTGTTATTATTTATTGATTACACTATCATTTCAGGATTTTTGAAGGTGGCATGAGATAGTTGGCACAAAATATGACAAAAAAATCAATGAAGGAAGGAATGCCTAAGACTGTAGAGGCTCATGAGGAGGAGCTTTCCACATGTTTATGTGCTTGTAATAAAGAAGAGCAACTTTACTTTTTGTGGAAGGAAAACAAAGATAATGGAAAATCTAGCATAAATTTTGCAAAGTCAGGAATGGCAGCAAAAGGAACTAGAATGTATGATGCATTGATAATGATAGGCCCAACTGATGGAGTGCCAAACATGAAGCAAGCCCTTTACATAATCTTATTTACTACTCTTTGTTTGCCTGTTTTTAGTAGAGGGGTCTGGAGAAAATTAAATAGAAATGACTTAACACCTGTTCTCTTCTGGGTTTCAGCCCTTGGAATAAAAGAAGAGAAAACCAAAAACTGATGGAAGTGATTCCATAACACTTGGTAAAATTCTGGGCATGATCTGAGGACCTAGAACTATGAAACTCATCCTTGAGACTTTGGGATTTTGGCCTAAACAGAGCTACTTGGTTCCTCATTGCCCAGTAAAATATTGAGTTAGAGGGGAGTCCACTCGAACTGTCTTCTGGAGGGAAATCAGTTATGCTCACGTGCTAGGAGAACCAGTGGAGTCCATGCTAGGCCCAGCCCTTGGCTTTCTCCTTGGGTGCCCAGACAACTGGTAGAGACCACCCAGATACTGACCTTCGCTTTCTCACCACACACAGTGTCAGGAGGACTAGTTGTGAAGCTTCTGCAAGTGGCACCAGGTAGGAGATGGAAGAGGAGAGGCAGAACAGGCAGGTACTATGCTGTGACCACATCCAACAGCTCCCACCTAACTTGAGGATGCCAAGAAATATAGGGCTCTGCGAGAGACTGGTTTCCTGCTGGGTCAGGTGGGGAGCAGCATGATGTAATTGCCTAATGGATTCTTCCTGCCCACTACACAAAGTCAATTCACTGAGACCATGCTGTTGCAATAGAGAAGGAGTTGAATTGACCTGAGACCAGCCCACACAGGACAACTAGAGTTATCACTCAAATCAGTTCTCTCATTTACTACTCTTAAAAGTTATATTAGGTATGTTTTATTATTATTCCCATTTTGAAGCTTAGGATTTAACATGCTGCATGTGATTACACAGCTTGTAAACAGTAAAGCAAAGTTTCAAATGCAGGTCATCCTAAGTAAAATATTAAAATACTTAATTGACCAATGAAATTGTATATATCCAAGCTGTACAATGTGATAATTTGATATACATGTACAATGTATAATGATTAACACAGTCAAATTAATTAACACCTCCATCACCAACCATAGTTATGATTTGTGTGTGTGGGTATAAGAGATGAAGACACTCATAATCTGTTCTCTTATCAAATTTCTTTCTTGCAAATAATTTCAACTTTAGTGATTCAGGAGTACATGTGCAGGTTTGTTACATGGGATATTGTGTGATGCTAAGGTTTGGGGCATGATTGTTCCTGTCTCCCATGCAGCAAGCATAGTACCCCATAGTTTTTCAAACCTTACCCTCTTCCCTCCCTCCCTCCCGCCTCTAGTAGTCCCCGGTGTTTACTCTTGCCATCTTTATGTCCATGTCAACCCAATGTTTAGCTCCCACTTATAAATGAGAATATATGGTATTTGGTTTTCTGTTCCTGCATTAATTTGCTTAGGATAATGGCCTCCAGCTGCATCCATCCTGCCACAAAGGATATGATTTTATTCTTTTTTTTTTTTTTTTTTTGGAGAAGGAGCTTTGCTCTGTCACATAGACTTGAGTGTAGTGGCAAGATCTCTGTCTATAGATATCTATATCTATCTATATATGTGTCTATATTTATAGATATTTATAGATCTATAAATATCTATAGATATAGATATAGATCTATAAATATAGATCTATATTTATAGATCTATATATATATCTCCTTTGTTGATATCCTACATATCCTTTGTTGATATCCAATCAACAGTGAACTGGATATATAACATTTTGTTTATCCAGTCCATTGTTGATGGGCACCTAGGTAGATTCCATGTCTTTGCTGTTGTGAATAATACTGAGATAAATACATGAATTCATGGGTCCTTTTGGTGGAAAAATGTATCTTCCTTTGGATATATACAGTAATGAGACCACTGGGCCATATGGTAAATCTGTTTTTAAGTTTTATAAGAACTAGATCTTCTTCATTCTATCTAAGTTTTTGTACCTATTAACCATCTCCACCTCCCCCAGAGCACCCCATTTCCCCAACCCCCCTCACCACTCTTCCCAGCGTCTGGTAGCCATCCTTCTACTCTCTATCTCCATGTGTTTGATTGTTTTGATTTTTAGATCCCACGAATAAGTGAGAACATGTGATGTTTTCCTTTGCCTGGCTTATTTTACTTAGCGTAATGACCTGCAGTTCCATCCACGTTGTTGCAAATAACAGAATCTCATTCTTTTATGGCTGAATGGCACTCCATAGTAGATAAGTATCAGATTTTCTTTATTCATTCATCTGTTGATGGACACTTAAGTTGCTTCCAAATTTTAGCTATTGTTAGCAGGGCTGCACAAACATGGGAGTGCAGATATCTCTTTCAGATACTAATTTCATTTCCTTTGAATTTATACCCAGAAGTGAGATTGCCAAGTCCATCTTTTAACCACAAAGTGTGAAAGGTTAAAGATTTATAGTGAGAAATACAGCATTCATGTCCAAAATATAGCATCAATGTTTAGCTCAGTTTCAGGTGATGAATGAAAGACTGCCCACTGTAAAATACCTTAAAGAAGGGATGTGATTTTGGATAAGAGTTAGAGGTAGAATCACATTTGTAAACTCTTAGAATAAAAATGATCAAATTATAGAGATAAAGGCTAATTTTTTAAAGATTAAATTTAACAGAATTGTACCTAAATGGTTGCAACAATGAGGAAAAGGGCAAGTTAGAGCCAATTTTATAGGTCAAGTAGATTCTGCGTAGGTATATAGCAAGGAATACAGAGTTTAGGATGTTTAAATGTAATCTTTTAAAAACATTTTCTCTTTTGAAAGTATCCTCCTACACATTATCAATAAACTCAAAAATAGTGTAAAAGGTAGAACAGGACAGTCATATCTTTCATTACCAGGAATAAAAACTAAAGAACATAGAAACCGTGGAACTTGCTCTGTCACAAATGTAGTAAGTGGCAGGAACCAGAATGCAACCCGTATCACCATCTCCCAGTGAGTTATTTTAATCCATTCTATCACATAATCTGTCATATAAAATGTGTTCCCCTGCCCTATCAGATAATTTTTAACTTGTAATATGCTTTCTCTGAGGGTTTCTTGTGGAATTATGGAAATAATCATAAAATATGCTTTATAAATATGCTTTATAAATATTAAATGGTGGGCAACCAGTCATATAAAGTAGTTATACTTTGCACTTCTAGCAATGATTAAACATACTCTTTAAGGGTTGCTCTTTGGGGGTTCTACTTATTTTTAAATCCAGTACTTGGCAGTGCCCTCTCTTATTGTTGCCTTGTGTATTGCTTGCAGTTTCTACCCATGAAGTCTGTTTCATTCTATTGGCACTAATAAATATAGGAGATACTATTCTTTAAAAAATGATTGTACTAATTAGGGACCACAAAAAGCAAAGCAGTGAGAATAAATGTTGTGAGGATATTTTAAATCCAAGAGAAGAACTGGCTTGGTTGATTGTTGGGAATAGTCTGTGTGTAAAGAGGAGTGGTTCCTAATGAGGATGGATGTATCACCTAACTGTATATGAAATGGCAGCGGCAAGGAAGAAATTGTGATGCATGTAGAGAGCCTTTTCTTTGAACGATGCCTGTTCTAAGCCTACGTTTGAAGCCAATAAAAAGCATTCTACTATGTATTGTACAATAAGTAAAATGGCATGATGGAAACAAATATCATCAAGCTATAAGAAGCCAGAAATTGTATATTCTTTTGTTTTCCAAACAAAAGAATTTTTCACTGTCCAAATGTCTGACAACCAGACACTACATTTTTTACTCATTTGAGAATTTGTTTTATAATCAAGATAAATTGATGCAGCATAAAAAACCACTTTGTAGGGGGATAAAAGATATTTATTGGCTGGAGTTTATTAATAAGTAATAATTTAGCTCAGATTTTATTGAAAATAATTGAGATGATAAAACAATGTAATAAAAACACTTTCCAGCTGCCTGCTAGAGGTATGTAAACAATTGTGTGTATTTATTAGTTTATACTTTCCAGTAGTTTAAAATAAAATGTACATATAAATATACAAGAAGTACTTATTTTCAAAATATTGTACTTAACATGCAGAAGGTAAAAATGACAAGAGACACATACATTTTTGTCCATCATCCTATTATGAAAAGAAATCTATTTCATTTCCAAGTAACAATAATACCATCTTATGGTTATATGATACCTTTTTTTTCTGGGAGCTCAAAAGGTCAACTCTATGCAAAATATAACAGGATTTTATCATTAAAATTAATAACATTTCTGGTAGTGAAAATTCAAAAATGATAAATAGCATCTGATTTTTGCCGTATTGGCACAATACAGGTGCCGACGAAAATTCAGAAATTTGTTGCTTTGTATTTTCAGATCCATAAATAGATAAGAACCATCTAGAGACTCCTATAAATTTTACATGAATTTTCTGGGAGTCCAGTATCAATTTTATAAGCAAAAAAATACAAAAGGTTCATTTCAATTTAAAGTACTCATTTGAGATCAATGTAAAGTCATTTTTTGAATTTGGAAATTTGTGAGTTGATCCTCTGTAAAATTCCAGACATATAAGCAGCAAAAATATTTCTTGCAATATAATCTGGAATTCAGACATACTTCATCTGCTTCTTAATACATTAGTGAAAAACAGTCAACTCAAAATTATATTCATTTCAATCAATATGTTATCTATGATCACTAGTCTCCTGATAATTTTATTTGTTTTTATCCTCCAGAAAGAGACTTTCTGATATATTGTTAGCAAAGAAAATGAAAAGACAAATGATAAGGCCTGTGTGTATCCTGCAGATGTCATTTACTCTTTGTACTTAGCATTGATTACACTATAATTTTAGATGACATTTTAAAATATATAAACATATTGAAAAGACATTTTATGTAACACAACCACCTCTCAGAATTTCAGAAGAATGGACCTTAGGAATTATCTAATCCTATCCCTAATTTTATAGCTGGGGAAACTGGAGCACAGAGAAATTAAAGTGACTTTGCCTTATGTTATATAGTGTAAATTACTAGTAGAGCTAATTCAAAAATCCATTTACTGATTCATTTTACTTATGTTACAAATATTGTTTTAAGGGTAAATTAAGACTTGCAATCTGTCTATTTGTGTATATTAAAAAGATGGAAATATCAGGCAGCAATAAAATTTTCAGCATAGAACTGTTAGTGTCAATGCACATTTATTAAATAATTGATTTAATTAATTTAATCATCAATATACTACAGCTAAAGTAAATGTGACCTGAGTAAAATGTAGAACTCTAGTGAGTTATATGCATTCATTCCTTCAGTCTTTCAGTCAGTATACAGAAGGTGCTTACTAAGAGCCAGATGCTGTTCTGCAGATGTAGATTGTAGGGGCAAACAGAAATAAGTCGATTTTTGTACAATTTATTCTTTTAAAAGAAAAATAGCACCAAATAAATATGTTAGTTGGTGATAGGTATTTTAAAGAAAAAATAAAATAAAAACTGTGTAAAGGAGCCCGGGAGAGGATGTGGTTTCATTTAAATGGAGTGTTTGGAAGCTGAAATCGTAGCATAGATAGATCTGAAGTCAGTGAAGGAAAAAGCCATATGGAAGAGCATTCCAGGCAGCAGGAAGAGCAAGGGTTAAGATCCTCAACAGAGAGAATGTTCGGTGTGTTCAAGAAACATCAGCATCTAGAGCAGGGGAACAAGTAAGGGGGTAACTAGCAGAGACCAGAGCTGTGAGGAAGCCAGGTGGCGGCAGATTGTTAGGGCTCTGAGGTCATGGAAATATCTTGGATATTTAGATTTAAAATCCTCTAAGACCTTTGAGCAGAGAAATGAACTGATCATCCTTACATTTTAACAAGATTAATCTGGCAGCAGTGTTGAAGATCCACTTTGATGAATCAAGGTTAGAAGAAGGGAGACTAGAAAGAGATTATTGCAATGAGGCAAGCCAGAGACAATGTTGCCATTGAAAGTTACTGCTTTAAAACTCAGTACTCTGAGGGATCCATTCCTCACTCTTTAACAGATTCAGCCAGGGAACAGAGTGCTCAAGTGGGGGTAATTTGAGGAAATTTTATTAAAGGAATTATTTTCAAAGTAGGCTAAGGTTTAAAGACCTCATCCATAGATAATGCAATACATTGAGACTAATAATAGCAAGAGAAAAAGGTATTTTTTCTGGGCTTCAGGTGAAGGCATGCAAATTATTACTGGAACCTGAAGAGAATAGCTGCAAGAACAGGGCCTCCTGACAGAAGTTACAGCCTTTTCTAGAGGGACAAAATCACCTGACCTCAATCTGGCATGGAGACAGCAAAAGGAAAAACATACTCCTACATCACTTCTCTGTCTCCCTCTGATCTTCTGTTGGTGCAGCCCGTTGAACAAATCCAACTAGAAACAGAGGGCAAAGAAATGCGTTGATGTGGCCGATCTCAGATTCTTGGGGACAGAGCAGGGTAGAGAGGAAATTGGAAGCAGAAACGGAAGGTAGTAACACAATGTGCTCACTCACCTTTATAGACACAGTAAGTTGTTAAGAACTTACTGTATCTTGCTCAGATAAAAGATATACATGCAGAAATTTAAAATACATATATTTCTGGTAATAATCTATGAATATAGTATGTCACTAAAATTGTTTGTGTTCTTATACCTGTAGAATGATGTATAAGGTTTATATTTTGTGGTATTTTAATGAGATTATTCAATATGTTAATTTTAAAAATGATATGTTTACTCTATACTATGAGATCGGGCATTTAGAAATTATGAGAAATTATTGAAAATGTTGGACATTTGAGAGACTTTCCAGAAGATAAAAACATATTTCATTGATCAAAGTTTTATCATTTTCTTTTTCTCAACCTTTATAATAACCTCAGTCCAAGCAGATGTGTTAAATGCGAGAAAACCATCTCATTTCTCCAGTTTAGATAATTCCTTCGACTGATTCCTACTAATAAAATATTTGGGAGTAAACTCAGTACTTCTTAACCTAGCAGAGTTCTGAAACATAGAAAATAACACTATACTATAAATAAATATTATCTTTTATAGCGCATTTTTATTTTTTGAAGCATTTTCAAGAATTCAACTGATAAGGGCAAAATCAATAGTAAAAGATACTTAGAAGTTGGCTGAGGTAGGGAGGTATCTGGATTTTATGGAAAATAGTGTTTTTAGCAGTCAAAAACAAAACAAAACTGCCTGATAACCTAATACAAGTTCAAATGAATTCATTTATTCAGAAATCACTTCCTTTCCATATGATCTAGTGAAGACTAGAGAGGGGAATTTTAACTGCTCTTCTCACCTAAACTCTTCTGCTGTGGTTCGTTGGTGATATTTCCAGCAGGTGTATTAAGCTGCAATTAAATTGAACCAAGTAAATAAAAATAACCTGAGCCAAGTAAATACAGAACCTATCTGATAACTCATTGGAAGGTATCAAATTTCTTCCCATTTTCTATATGTAAACAACAAGCAATCTCCAACTCATCTCACGAAAAAATGTTTCCTTTACACTTGTAAACATTTCTAATCAAAAATATATTCTAGATTCTACTGTAATACATGATGACTTTTTCTTTAAGGTATTCCAGAAACACTATGACTTACTTGAATTATAGAATTAAAATAATTATTTTAATTTTAATAATTATTAAAATAATTATTTTGCTCTGGAAAAATGCATTATTCATTCCAACAGGGGAGTCAAGAAACTGATGTGTAGTTCTGAGCTGGTGAAGCAGAATTTGTTTTAAAATCAGATAATTATATTATATTACACAAACTTAGGTACTCTCACTGTAAGGTTCTTTGAAAAAATGGTAACTCATTTGCTTCTCATAACAACCCTATGTTGAAGGTATTATTATTGTCATTCTCATTTAAATGTAATGGATAAGGATACTGACGCACAAGAGATTGAATAACTGGCTGAGATGGTTTGGATGTTTGTCCCCTCCAAATCTCATGTTGAAATGTGAACCCACTGTTGGATATAGGTGGACCCTAGTGGGAAGTGTCTAGGTCATGGAGGCAAATCCCTTGTAGATGGCTTGGTGCCTTCTCACAATAGTGAGTTACCATCGGATCTGATTGTTAAAAAGATTCTGAGACCCACCACCTCCACCCCATCTCTCTTGCTCTGTCTCTCGCCATGTGTCACGCTGGCTTCCCTTTCCTTCTGCCATGACTAAAAGCTTCCTGAGGCTCACCAAAAGCTGAACAGATGCTGACACCATCCTTGTACAGCCTGAAGAACTGTGGGCCAAATAAATTTCTTTGCTTTATAAATTACCCAGTCTCAGGCATTTATTTATAGCAACATAAAGCTAACATATTAGCCAAAAGTGACATCACTTATAAGTTGTAGAGTGAGGAGTTGAAGTTAGTTATTACTTATTCCTAATATGGAGAGAGCATATCCTGTCTCAGAACCCTGTAAGGATTCAAGGAGGTATTTAGTGCTATCATACTAGTGTGCCTAGCTCATAGCCAGGATTCATAAAGGTTATCCATTTTTAGCTGTTTATATTAATATAGATAAAACAGTATCAATCAGCATTCTCCTTTCCTTACATCTAGCAAAAACCACACTGTAGTTTTCTCAAAACTTGTGAAATTCTTGCTTTTCAGCTGACCAAGCACTAAGAACTGGAAACATTATTTCCTCTAACCATTGTCCAAGACTAAAAGTGTTTTCATTGTTTTTTCCATTGTTTGAGCTTTCCCTGTTTTTCTCCCTCAGGATTACAAAGGGCAAAGCAGTAGCTCTGACAGTATTTGCAGTGCCATGAAGCTGCAGAGAAGGTGCCCAGCTGGGTGTCTGAAGGCACTACTATTTTCCCATAGCAAAATAGTATCCTACCTAGCCAGATGAGGTAAGAGCCAGACTAGGTAAGAGCATTTGTAAGAGTCACATAAACTGAAAAATAGGCCACAGGTTTCCCTTGCAATAGACATCAGGAGCTGTTGCCAGTTAGTGCAAGGTGATTTCCATTGGGGCCCAGGAGATTTCACAAAAACTTTCAAAAAAATTAACGTCAGAGGAATGAATAATGCAATCTCTGCAAAGTATGTAGTACAAGAAAAGGGGTCAGGTGCAGTGGCTCAAGCCTGTAATCTCATCACTTCAGGAGACTGAGGCAGGTGGATCACGTGAGGCCAGGAGTTCAAAACTAGCCTGGCCAACATAGAGAAACCCCCATCTCCACTAAAAATACAAAATAATTAGCCAAGTGTGGTGACTTATGCCTGTACTCCAAGCAACTTGAGGCTGAGGCAGGAGAATCATTTGAGCTGGGAGGTGGAGGTTGCAGTAACCAGCACCAAAAAAAATCACAAACAGTAGTAGGAGTTACAAAGTAACTATCTCACATGCAGTGATCTCACAAGAATCTCATGTACTTATCACTCAGGGACTCCACAATTTTTAGTAGTCTGTGAATTCAATGCAATGAGATGAAATGTTATAGGTCATTTCACCAATCTCGACATCCACCAGTGTCCTAATGCAAATGAGGATATTAAATACACTGAAAGAAGAATTGAAACATATGAACAAAAAAGGCTTTCTTCTCATCCAAATACATCAACAGTTCCTGACCTTCAGCAAACCACTAAATCTAAGTCTTAGTTTTCTTATTTGTAAAATGGAAGCCACAATGCCTTTCCAGCTGCTCTTTTGTGTGTGTGGCGGGGAGCTATATGGAGTATTATTTATTCTCTGTGTGTTTTGTTTCCTTCCCTCATACAACTAAATATGCTCAGGACTCTTCCTTAAAACAAAGAAATGATTTAACAAACAAAAGACAACCTTCTCTCACTCTACTTCCTTTTCAAGAATCACCTACTTTCTCTCCCATTCACTGTTGAATTTCTTGAAAGGCCTATAGTTGTTGCCTCTATTCCTCATCTATCCTTTACCCTCTCATTTACTCAACAGCTACTTCACTCTCTCTTCAGTTCTTCTCCTCTTCACAAAATCTGTTTTTATTTAAGTCACTAATGTCTTCCAATTTCAAGTCCAGTGGAGATTTTCAGTCAATGCAATCGAACATTCCTTACTCAGAATGTTATTTTCTTTTGGAAACGTCCTCCAAAACTTGGAGTTCTGTCCTATGCCTCCCTTTTCCTTTTTTTTTTTAAATTGAGATAGAGTCTCCCTGTGTCACTCAGGCTGGAGTGCAATGCTAGGATCTTGGCTCACTGCAACCTCTACCTCCCAGCTCAAATTCTCCTGCCTCAGCCTCCCAAGTTGCTTGCCTTACAGGCATGAGTCACCACACATGCCTTTTTTTTTTTTTTTTTTTTTGTATTTTTCATAGAGACGGGGATTTCTCTATGTTGGCCAGGCTGGTCTTGAACTCCTGGCCTCACATGATCTGCCTGCCTCGGCCTCCCAAATTTATGGGATTACAGGCATGAGCCACTCCACCCGACCCCTTTTATTGTACTACACATTCTGCAAAGATTGCATTATTCATTTCTCTGACATTAATTTTTCTGAAAGATTTTGTGAAATCTCCTGGGCCCCAGTGTAAAACCCCTTGCACTAACTGTCAACAGCTGCTGATGTCTATTGCAAGGGAAACCGGTGGCCTGTTTTTCACTTTATCTGGCTCTTATAAATGCTCTTACCTAGTCTGGCTCTTACCTGATCTGGCTCTTATCTGGTCTCGCTAGGTAGGATACTACTCTGCTATGGGAGCATTCAGTGCCTTCAGACACCCAGCTGGGCACCTTTTCTGCAGCCTTATGGCACCGCAAATACTGACAGAGGCCTAATTGCTCTTCTCCTTTCCCTTTCTCTGTGGGGCTCTTTTACCTAACTAGATAGACCTTGGCGTGAGGTGGCAAGCCTGATCATATCCCAATTATCTTCCATGACCTTCTCGATGCTTACAGGAAAACTAGAAGACCTGTGGGCAATTGGGAATCTTCCCTTTCTCAACTGTTTATGCCACTGCTTTACATACCACCTGGGTTACACTGGCATTCCCTCTCAGGAAACTTAAATTTTCCTAATAGGCAGCTAGGAAAGTGAGAAACACCCTCCTGAAAAATTAGCTGGTTGTTTCGATTGCTAGAATTATGATGTTGCTGACTGAGGAAAAATAAAGGGGAGGACCAATAGGAAAGTTTTCTCCTTCACTTTCTGTCTTTGCCTACCCAGCTCCCTTCTGGCAATGGGAATGGCTACTTCTACTTTCAGTTTTCTGAGTTTACAATTTGCTCATCCATTCCCTAGAGCCAAGATGTCAAAATAAATAAATAAATAAATAAATAAATCAGTGAGGGGGACAGTATTGAGAACTGTTTCAAAAAGATTATTCTCCTTAATTTTTTTCATACCACCCTGAATGTGCCCGATCTCATCTGATTATTATCCTTATTATACTCTCAGTGACGTCTCATTTTCTTAAGAACAAACTGCTTGATCAGGGCCTCCTCCTCCTTCCCTTATCTCAGTAATATTTCGCCCACGTTCTGATTATTAGCTATGTTGACTTTCCTTGATTTTCTTAGAAGTACTTTGGGTTCTTCGCATAGGTCTTTCTCTTTACCTCATCTACTCTTCAATCCCCCTCCACCAATTATATGCGAGGGTACTTGTACTTGATACTTTTTGTGACACTCCTTTCCTTGTTCGACATCTTTAAAACATCATGTGTCAGCCTCTATAAGACATAGCTCCGTAAAAAGTTATGTCTATCTGGTTAACCATGTTTTGTCTCTCCATTAAACGTTCTTCAGTACGTGTTGATGGATAAAGAACATTAAATGAGATAGTGAAAGTAAATGTGCCTTATACTCTGTTGAAGCATTAGCTGGGTTAATATGGGCCAGTAGAGAAACAGCAACAGTGGGCTCTGGCTGTGTGCATTTGGCCCAGCAGACTGTAAAACAGAATCTAAAAGGTATATTTCTAATGCTTTCTGTGACAAAAAAAAAAGAGTAAGTTATTAGATATTGTAAGTATAAATTCACTGAATCTCCAAAGACAATTTAACAATTTCTATTGCAGATGTTTGAGGTATGACATTAAATAATCTCCGGTTATATCTTTCTGTGAGATTCTGGAATTTAGGTTAAAGATCACCAAAAGTTTGAAAGTGGCATTGTCTAAAATTAATAACGAGTGGCTGTGGTCATGTTTATTTCCCTAAGTGTGGTCAGTGATATAGCAATATAAAAATCTGATCTATTGCAGCTGGCTATGTACTGTCTTAATACATTCTGTCTCATGCTGTGATTTCAGCCACTTGGGATGAGCTTTTATGATTAAACACTTTTCCTTCTGATTCAAATTCTTTTTTAAAAAATATTTTTACTACCTTCTACAAATTTATGTAGACATCCTCTGTTTTATAAATTTGTATTTTGATTTATGCAATGTTAAAACTGGTCAGAGGCGGTTAAAATAGGGAAAACATCCACCCATGGGTTAGGGCTTGAGTGAAAATGAGAAAGAGCTGGAGGTATTCAGCTAAATAGTTTCCTTATTAATATCCATTGGAATTATACAGAAAGAAGGCAAAAAAGAAAAAAAAAGATTGAAAGGTTTGATGTACCAAATAGCTGTAGAAGTTGACTAAAACAGAATCCTTACCATCTAAAACTGGGGAGTAAAGAAGTGTTAAGGCAATTATCACCTGTAATCTAAATATCAATTGACTGTGCATGGAAACTAACGAATTTATAAACTATGAAAATGAACTATCGCTTCTGCAATGAGTGAAAATGATATGTTCATTTATCCATTCGTTCAAAAATTAAGAACGTGATATGTGATAGGCACTGGAGTTTCAGTAACAAACCTTTGTTAGTGTGACACAAAATAAACAAAGAAACACATGAATAAACAAAATACCTAAAGATTGTGTTACGTTCCATAGGAGAAATAAGCAGATTTTTTGTTACATTCAGAGGTGGAAAATTTGTTACATTCAGAGGTGGAAAATTTGTTACATTCAGAGGTGGAAACATACATTCAGAGGTGGAAAATCTATCCTAGATAGAATGGTCAAGAAACAACTCTACCAGTGTGTGACATTTCATAGGAGATCTGAAATATAGGAACCATGGGAAGTGGCCCAGGCAGTGGTGAGAGTGGATACAAAGAATCTAAGGCTAGAAAATCTTAGTGTCTTCCAAGAACACAAAGAACAGTGCAACTGAAGAAAAAGCCAGGGGGTAGGGTGATAGGTAGAAATCCAGACAGAATCCAAATCATGTAGCATCTTATAGACCAGAATAGTGAGTTTCCATTTTATATTAACATGACAATAAGCACTGAGATGTTTTAATTGGGAAAGTGATGTTATCTGAATGATCTTTCAAAAATAATATTTTTTTGTGGACAAATTAGAGGAACTGGAAAAATATTCAGACTATTTAGAAGACTGTTATAATAAAACAAGCTGAAGATGATTGGAGCTTGGACTGGAGAGCTGCAAGGGAGGAAAGGACTGAATTTACATGTATTTTGGAAAAAGTCCTGGAAAAGTCATTCACTGAGTAAATATAGTTTCAGAGAAAGAGGAATTAAAGATGGTTCTTGGCTCAAGCAAATGATGGTGTCATTATAAAAATGGGAAATAACTTGAGGGGAGAGCTATAATTCAGACAGTCTGATTAGCTGGCTGCTTGGTTTTTGTTGTTGTTGTTGTTGTTGTTTGTTTTTTTCAGTAGAGGGTTTTTGTTAAATCTTTAAAACATCATAAATGGATTTGAGGAATTAGCATTTTGTTTCCTAAGCTGGACAACTTTTAGGCTTTACTTATCAGGGGGCTAAACTGTTCCTTTTTCAGAGATGTAGATACCATACACAATTTTTCTGATTTCTGTTTTTAGCTATTGTGGCTTGCTGAATCAAAGTAGTAGAATTTGATATAAGTTCAATGTCATTTTCTTCAATAATTAACTCATTTTTCTGGGTTTGAGATATTAAACAAGCAACACCCAGACTCACCTGAAACTTGTGGATGCATTTATCACTAAGAAATTTTGAATTTCAACAAGAGACCCATTCTCCTGAATAATGACATTGATGGGAAAGTAAGCACGCACAGATCTCTTCTTGTAATGGAAGCTCATTGTAATGCCTTGATCGTGCTCTGTGGATGGACACAGATAGTGTGCACAGTAGCCAGTTGCTTTCCATTTCCCTGCCATCTGTCAAGCTGGAGCCTCTACCTTTTTCCCCTCATCCCCCAAAGAGACTGAGTTCTACGTTCGCATAATTAAAGTCCCTCAACAGAGTTTCTTAGGGCCCCTTCAAAATATCTAGGCCTCCCTTCAGAGTGATGTCAACATTCTCTGGAATGCCAGCAGTCTGATTACTGAGTATGATCTTTATTCTAGCAGATGTTTCAAAACTCTCAGATGATCTGTTTTGACCATACTATGCTTGAATTAACCTCAGGGAGACATCAAGAAGACAGATAAATATGCCTGACTGAAGCTCAACAGAAGAGAACTGGATAGAAAATATAAATTTGGAAGTCATTAACGTAAAAGAAAATATGATTAATGGTCACGGGACAAGGTAATATCATCTAAGTGTCAGCTGTTAGAGATCAGGGGTAAGTCTCACGTGTGGAAAAAACCTAAAAAGTCTTTGGAGGATACAACCTGAAACTTAAACTATGTTTGCTTAAAGAGATTATCACAGAGGAGCAAACTATACCAAATTTGAGTTTTGTTTCTTGATTCATTTATGCCAGAAATTCATTCTGAGGCAGAATAGGGAATTAGTGTAAATGGGGGTTAAGGCATAAACTAAACAACAGCAGGTGCGGCCAGTTCTTGGCAAGACACATACAGGCCACATCCTCGCTCCTGCGATAAGGAGACAGAAGTTTCCACTTCAGCCTCTGATTGACTGTGAGCAAAGCATCCACTTCAGCCTCTGATTGGTCATAGGGTGTAACCATTTGGAGGCCTCTAAAGGGCACCTGTTGCCAATTCTTTTGGCTTTATAAAAACCCTGAGGAGCAATGCAGTCAGCTTTTATGCGCCATTTGCTTGAGCTCTCTCCCGCTCTGAAAGTTCTCTCCCGCTCTGAATTTTCTTGAGTAAGTCTGTGCCTTCTTTACTCAGTTTTTCTGTTGCTGTGTCTATCTTTCTTTGATCCTTTTGCTACTTTGTGAATTTTGTTCTTTTTTCAAAATGCCAAGAACTTGGACAATTCTTTCCAGTAACATATTCCTTTTAGTTATATAAGACCATTTTCATTGTTCAAGGAAGCTTCTGTAATTCTATCTTTTACTTACTATTTTCAAGAATGAATTAACATGTTAGTGATCTTGGTGATTTACAAGAAGATTTCATTGGAACACTTTAAAAATGACAGAGCTGGCTAAAGTTTTTACAAAAGTGTGACCAGGTTGTTGAATGACAAATAGTTTGTGCATAAACTGTTTAGGGTTATTGACCTGGAACATTAAAAACAATGTATATGAATTTATACATTGCAGTTGAAACAATTGTTCAGTTAGAAAACATAGGATACTTATGTAATACTTAAAAAATTTTGGAGGTTTTCAACCTAGTAAAATTTAAGTGGTCTGGAAATCAGTTTGAAATCAGTCAAACCTGGGTTGTAACCCAGGCTATCAATTCCCAGTATTGTGACTTTGGAGTCTTAATGCCTTTGTCACTTATCAAATTACATAATGTTAGGGTAGGCAGATAACCAGACATGAGCAGGAGAGGGAAGCCCCTGTGAAAAGGGAGGTCTGGAAAATCTCACAGCCCAGGGATCACCTGAAACCTGGATACCATAGATATGAACAGAGGAGGGGAAATATGTGTGTGGAAAGGAATGCCCAATAAGATGTCCCATAATCATTCACTCTGCATTTAACCTGTCAGAATGGAGCTAGCTACATGCCTAATGAGAGGCAAAAGGCAAAGAAGAAAGTTTTAAGGGATAATGCAGGCACCATTGGTATGTGACACCAGACCCACACGTGCACGCCAATAATGGTAAGGGAGGGTCCCACAAGCCTGGGTTGGGAAGTTCGTGGGGGAAAGGAAGGAGACTTAAGGCAGGAGTGGAAAAACTAGACCCCCCCCCCCCCAAAAAAAAAAGAGACTTAAGACAGAAGTGAGAACCTCAAAGAATTTGACATCATAAAAACCCAAAGTGGAACTCTCAGGGGCTGCAGCTGGCCCATTCCCTTTCAGCACCTGGCTCTGACTCATCTTTTCAGAGTACTATCGCTTTAAGCAAACTCTCTGCACTCTACTTTCCTTCAATAACTTCTTTTTTTGGCTAAATCAATCACTTGGCAGAACTTTCTCCAAGTAAGACTAAGAACTTGAGGATTCCTGCACTTCCTGGTAACAACAACATAGAATACAAAGGACTGTAGTTTTATTCTTCCACATTGAGATTTTTCTGTTAAGCATATTAGAAAATTATTTTAATAACTTCACAATAGTTCATTTACTGAAAGTTCTAGAATCCTTATTTCTCACTATTATCCTTTTGTTTGGATGTTTAGAATATTTTCATCGTATATTTATGCTTTGTTTTGACTTAGCCCAACGTTATTACACAGAAATTCTATATTCCCCTCTTCGCTTGCCTCTCAATGAATATTACTTACCCGCTACACTCCTCTCATACCTCCAAACCTCTTTCCCCTCAGTTTTTTGACTTTGCTTCTTAGGCTAAAAAGAAAAAGGGGAAAAAAATTTAAAATCAGAAGAGATTGTCCCCAGCTGCTACACTATCTACTCACCTGTATCTATATTGCCTATATATTCTGCTTTTACTTATCTTGCTTTGATTGAAGAACCTGTGTTCTCATTGAAGGACATCCCTTGCACTCATGCACCTGCTCAAACACATCACTCTCGATTTTTCTTTTAGATATTATCCTTTTCCCCTTTTGGCCAAATTATCCAATAGTGTACAAGCATCCTGCTATTTCTCTTATCTGAAAAAGAAATTTAAATAATTCTCAATACCACATCCTTTTGCTACCTTTTATTCTCTTTCAGAGAAAAACTTCCAATTTTCTTTGAGCCATCTTCAGTTTCTTCATTTTTTCTCTTGAATTTATTCCAATCAGGATTTTTTACCCCATATGCCACTAAAATGTCCCTCAAGGCGATCATTGATCTCCACATTGTTCTGAGCTGGTAATAACTTCTTCTCAATCTTACCTAAAAAAGCAGCAGCACTTAACTTGGCTGATGACCTTATTTTTGAGGCATCAAAGATTTCACGTGCTCTTGTCTATCTCATTTAGCTGCTCTTTATCATTGCATTTTGCTGATTTTTACCTTATCTGCATGACCTCCAAAATCTGGAAAGCCTCAGGTGTAACTTCTGAACCTCTCCTTCTCCAACATCACTGCCCTGTGATCTCATCCATGATTTGCAATACCACTTACATGCCAAAAACTCCCAAATTTATATTACTAGCTAAGGTCTTTCTGCTGAACTCTAGACTTAGATGTGCAACTGTCTCCTGTACCTATTTGTTGGATGTTAGGTATCTCAAGACCAACTCATGATCTGAACCTCTAAATGTGCTCTTCCCCACAATCTTTCAACTAAGTAAATAGCAGTTCTGTCTTTCCCATTGCTCAGGTGAAAGTCAATCGTTCTTCTTGTTTTTAGACCTTTCTCCTATCAGCATATTTGTTGGCTCTACTTTCAATATATGCAGCATCTAAAT
This sequence comes from Macaca nemestrina, assembly GCF_043159975.1. Lineage (NCBI taxonomy): Eukaryota > Metazoa > Chordata > Mammalia > Primates > Cercopithecidae > Macaca > Macaca nemestrina. Next base: position 79,447,813 of record NC_092128.1, on the reverse strand, counting down.
ATTTCTAATCACTTCCACTACTCCTAATCTGATACAGGCCTCCATTATATCTCAGTTGAATTATTGCCTTCTAATTCAGAGATGTGCAAACTGTTTTCTGTACTTAGATCTCAAGTTGTTTTAGATATAATGGGCCACAGCATCTTTGTTTCAACTAAATTCTGCCACAATGTGAAAACTGCCATCAACACTATGCAATTGAATGAGCATGTCCATGTCCCAATAAGGCTTCATTTACCAGAACAGGCAGTCCAGATTAGGTCCTTGTACTGGAGTTTGGCAGCATCTGCTCTAGTTCATCTCCCTGATGGTTATCTATCTTTCCTGGTACACATTCTCAACACAAGAGCCACCTGGCCATTTCAAAATAAAAATCGTAGCACATGATGCTTCTACTCAATGTCTCATGCTGCTAAATTCACTCAGTAAAACCCAAAACCCTTAATATGACATACTGAGCTTATAAGAAGTATGTTTGCTCCATTTTTTTCTTCCTGTGTTCCAGATACATTGACTTTTCTGTTCTTTGAACTTGCCACATACATAAGGGCATTTGTTCTTTCGAACTCAGAACAACCCATAAAACTGCAGAGCTCATTCTCCACCTTCCTTAGGTCCTTGATCACATGTCAAATTTTCAGTGAGGCCTGCCTTTCTTTCCTGAGAAATTACACCTCATCTCCTCCCAAAATGTTGCATCCTCTTTTCCTGCTTGGTTTTCTCCATGGAAATTTTTTTCACCTGCTGGTATGCTTAAATATTTTTTAAAATGAAAAAATAACATGCTGGTTGAGGCTACAGAGAAAAAAGGAATGCATATATACTGCTGGTGGGAATGTAAAATAGCTCAGCTTCCATGGAAGGCAGTTTGGTGATTTCTCAAACTTAAAACAACTACCATTCAGTCCAGCAATCCCATTAATGGGTTGGGTGCAAACCCGAAGAAATATAAATTGTTCCACCATAGAGACACCTGCACACGTGCTCACTGCAGCACTATTCACAATCGCAAAGACATGGAATCAACCTAGATGCCTATTAACAGTAAACTGGATGAAGAAAACGTGGAACACACGTACACCATGGAATACTCCACCGCCATAAAGATTGTCCTTTGCAACAACGTGGATGGAGCTGGAGGCCACTATCAAGCAAACTAATACAGGAACAGAAAAGCAAATAATACTGTAAGTTCTCACTTGTAAGTGGGAACTAAACATTGAGAACACATGAGTACGAAGAACAATACACCCTGGGACCTGTTTGAGGTTGGAAGGTGGGAGGAGGGTCAGGATTGAATATCTATTAGGTACTCAGCTTTATCACCTGGGTGATGAAATAATCTGTACCCCAAACCTTTGACATGCAATTTATATAGCAAACCTGCACACGTACCCCTGGATCTAAAATAAGTCTAAATAAAAAGAAATGGGGGAACATTTATTTTTAAAATTTATTTACCTCAGAACATTGGAATATACTTGACAATTTTGCTTCACTTGTTTCCTACTTGAACCCCAAAGTTCTAGACCAGTTTCTGATACACGTATGAGGGCAAATATTTGTTGAACATGGGAAGGGCAAGAGAACCTTTGCCCTAGATGCAGAGAAGAAAAATTACTGTATCACATGTTTAAGGATTTTAATACAATTTTCCAACTTTTATCTCTAAGCTATTTATGAAATTTTGATGTCATTTTTCTGCTGTCTGAAAATGACTCTAACTTCAATATGATCCAATAGAAACGTGTATATGCCTATAGGTATATCATTTCAAGTTGGCATATTAATCTCATGGTTTTTCGCAAGTAAAATGTGTGGATCAACTCTTTTACTTATGGAGCGCAAGAAAACTTCAGTGACTATTCTGTGAATTATAACCCTATCTAAACTCTAATTTTAGTTGTTGGCGACTCCTAATAGGCCACCATACTGTTGAGCATGTCTAAGTGAATTAGCAATGGCTAAGATCTTCTGTAGTTTCAGGTATGAGGGAAGGACAGAATTAAAGGAATAGCTAGCAGTACTAGAATTGAGATTTGGGCTTGCCTGATCCTACCATGGTTTTCTCCCCCACTTCAACATACTTCCTTTATGGCAACTTCATGAATACTTGTTAAAGAGGTAGAAATGTCCTTGCACTTCAAGTTTAAAAAAGATGAACAAAAGACCTATGCACATTAATTTGTCATTTTAACCAGACAACAGGTATTCCATGAAATGAAAAGACTGGTACAAGACAACCACAGAACTGGTTTCACACAGTTACTTAAAAAAAAAAAAATAGTAATAAGACAGGGCCCATATTTGAAAAGAGAAACTGAACAGACTAGAGAAGGGCTGGAAGATAGTTCCCTTCCACGACTCCATATGATAGTATACTCAAATGTATGAAGTGTGGTCCCTGGACCTCTGGCAACAGTATTACACAAGATGCATCTGAAAAATTCAATTTGTGGCCCCACCCTCTGAAATCAATATTTTAACAACTCCCCCAGATTATTCTATTAGGTTGGTGCAAAAGTAATTGCAGTTTTGCCATTAAAAGTAATTTTACAACCAGTACAAATACATTTACAAAATGCATTCTGGAACCAGCAGCAAGGTCATCACTCAGGAATGCGCTAGCAATGCATATTCTCAGGCCTCTCTCTAAACTTCCTCAGACTCAGCATTTTAACAAGATCTCCAGGCAATTTGAATGCAAATTAAGCTTAAGAAGCACTACTCTTGAGCATCTTTCTATAAGCAATGAAACATAAACGAACTATTTCCTCTATGAGCTAGTCTTTCTTTACGCTTCCCCTTAATCACTCTCCAATGTTACTTTAGAGGCCTGCATGGAAAATGGACCATTAATTTAAGTAAAATGGAATTATAGAATACATAAAAACAGAAGAGGAAAGGGCCTTGGAGAGCATCTTCTCATTGAATTTCTTTACAGATTTGGGAAATCGGGAACAAAAACGTCATCTGCGTTCACAAAGGTAACTAATGGCTAAACCAAGAATATGTCAGACCCCCTGATTTTTTGATACCCTGGCTATTTTAATTCTATGCTTTCTTCCAGAAGAATTTAATCCACAATTGGGGTTTTTACTAAAAACTTTTTAATTTAGATAGTTTTTTTTTTATGGTAAAGTCAAGTTGTTTAAGAAATCCACTGTGCTATTCAAATGTGTGATAGCATCATACTTTCAAAGAAGGGACTAATTGAAAACATGAACTAGACTCCCCTATAATCCAGAAGATTATTTTCTAATTTACTTTTTAGGAGAATTACTCAGAATCAATCACTGTCAATTTGTAATGAGAGTTAGAAAACATGAGTGATATTTCAGGGTTAAATTTCTTTTCAAGATGAGCAGATAAAATCAGTCCAACTGGGAATTGCATTACAACTATTTCTAAATGGAGTTTAGCTGCATCATTTTACATTCCAGGCCCTTTTGGTCTCCAATGCTCAATTTTTTATGTGTGAAAAAATACATGCACAGTGAATTTAAGATGGTATTTTGGAACCAATTACATCCCCTTTCAGCTTTCCTAAAGGAGACTTTCTTAGCACCAGCAAATGCTTTCCTTTATTTTATTTCTTTGCTTTTTGTCTAGTCAAAAAGGAATGACAAGCAACTGAATCTTGTATGATTCTCTTTTGAGTTGTGAAAGAGATAAATAAGAAAGGAATGTGCCAGTAAAGCAATAATATGGTGAATTTACATATTAATTATCCACTCTTCTATAAGATTTATTTCTTAAACAAGTTGACCTCTTCTGCCTCTCTACCCTAATAACTGAAATCACTTAGCATAGTGCCTAGCATAGGGGTTCTAAATATTGTTTTTAAAAACCCTAAACCATAACATAGGCATTTCCCCCAAGTGTTAGTCAGATTTTTAAAATTCAGTTAATTTCTTCAGAACAGAAAACATCACCTTAACTTAATGTAACTGTTTTTACTTGGAAATTGTATTATAATCATGTCAGTGAGGACACAATTTTAACAGAGGAACCCAGTTGAGTGAATTCTGATTCTGTGATGGGGGGAAAAAAACTGCTGGCTCGTGGTCCATCTGACACGGTTTTTCTGGCCAAATGCCTCATATAAGAATTTCTTCTGTAGTATGGCCACTTGATGTTGAAACTTTTATCTCAGTGCTCACAGTGACCACAAATGTCACAAAGAACGGTGCAAGAAGAGCGGGTTACCAAGTATTTACAAGAGACAGGCATGTCATCTCAGTTGGACTAAATGACTCTAGAGGAATTGCTCTTGAGATACCGTTAGACAACCATTTGATACATACGTTAGTCTAATCGAAGCCTCAATTTCTTCTCTAAACTGAGGATTAAAATATCTACTTTAGAAGGTTTGGGGAAGGGAAAAAATATGATGGTATTGGCAAGTCTCATAGCATGTGCTTGGACACAAGTGAGTTGTGCAATATTACTCATCTTTTATTCTATTCCAGGCCAGTGATGTTTTGTGTATGTTCCTTTAAAGAGTAAAAATTACAGTATTTGGCAAACTTCATTCAATCCATACCGATTTACATACCCCAAAATATACCAGCCTGTTAGTGGGCAAAATTGCCACAAATGGCTGGCAATTGAAAGGATAATACCTTTTAATTATCTAGCTGTATGCTTGGAAATATGTTTGGAATGCAAGATAGACTGCCACAGGAAACTCGAATTCTGGTGATTTAATTGCAAAGATGAAAGAAAATGCCAGCGTTTAATTGACATAAGGGATTTTTTCATATGAAATGACCAATTGGCAATGTACAACATCAGACTTTGGAAGTATAAACTACCTGTAATTTTGTAACGGTCACCAATAGTCTCAAAGCAAAACCTGGTAAAGTAGACAAATAAAAACATTCTCCAAGACTGGATTCAGGTACTTTTTATGGCACCTACATTTCACTTAATTGAGCTAGAAAGACAATGTTCAATTGATGTTTTTGATCAATATAGGCATTAGAATAATGATTCGGTCAAAGGTTCATACTGGGAAAGTTTGTAGCCTAATAAAACAGTGAAATATTATTGAGATCTTTGGGAGTGTGTTCTCAGGCTGTGCAAGCATTATGAATTTAATTCAGTAAAACATTTTTTCTTTTGCTAAATTCTCTGCTGCTGAGAATTTCAACAGGATACACTTGAATTTTTAGCACACTACAAAAATCAAAGCATTATACTCTACAGCATATAGAATTAAGGGCTAGGTTCATAAACAAATGGTTAAGGCATTGAATTACATTTAGTATGCATAATGCCTGCTCTACATTGGACACTTGGAGACTTGAAAAAAATTACATCATAAATAGTATTTTAATTGTACTATGGCCCCCACGTGAAGAGAAAATAATAGAATTCATACAAAAGGGGTAAAAACACTGTATAATAAAAGAGAACTTTGGGAAGATGAGAATTAGTTTCTTAGGACTGCCCTAATGAAATTCCACAGACTGGGCAGCTGAAATAGCAGAAATTTATTTCTCACGGTTTTGGAGGCTTGGAAGTCCAAGATCAAGGTTAACAGATTTTTATTTATTTTTTTATTTTTTCCCCTGGGCCTTTTTTTCTTGTCTAGCTAATGGTTGTCTTCTGGCTATGTCCTCATGTGGCCTTTTCTGTCCTTTTCTCTGCATTCATGAATCCCTGGTGACATCAGTCATACTGGATTAATACCGCACCCTCTGGGCCTCATTTTAGCTTAATCATCTCTTTTGAATGCCTTATTTGCAAATATAGTCCCATGGATTAGGGCCTACCTATATAATCTCAATCTCAATTACTATTTTTAAAGATCCTATTGACAAATAAGATCACCTTCCGGGGTACTGGTATTGGGTCTTGAACATAGGAATTTGGAGGGGGGACAAAAGTTATCCAGTCACCGAAATCTTCTGCATATAGCTAGTTCTTATTTCTTGCTATGATTTTATTACTATCAAATTGGTTTCCCTTTAAAAAAAAAAAAAACTAATTAGGACACTTGAGTGTTTTGTTACATATGTATTATTGTAGTATCATTCTTATAGGTCTGTAGGTTGGCCCTTGACATAAGATGTTTTATTTTTGCTGGACCTTTTATACTGTGACTACAATTTTCACAAATTTTTACTTTGGGATGAAGTTAACAGCAGAGGGTAAGACTACACCTCATTTGGGATCCAAGTCTCCTTTATAATTTTCATTGGGATAGATTACCAGGTTCAAATAGTTTAGCAACTCTTTTCTTCTGAATCAAAGGATGGAATGAGAACTGTTATTATGAAAATCTAATTGCTACTGTTACATAAAGATAGAATATGTGGGTTTCTCAACAAATACTTAGTTGATCTTTCTGATTTCACTTTACATAAAAGTCCTTTTTTAAATATAAAAGTAATATATACAGAATACCAAACTGATTAATAGCCTGCAGCCCAAATAGTGAATCTTCTAATTCCTTTTGCAACTAAATAACATTTTAAGTCTGCTGCTTCTGGAGGAAGTAATTTGGATGTTAGAGGCATGGTAAACTCTTTACAATATTTGCATTGCCTTGGTTAAGTAGACCCACAAAAGTCGTTTCATATGGAATCATGTTATATTTCCAGTCTTCTTCCTAATACTCTATGAACTTCCTTTTATAGCCCATTTCGATGTGATAAGATACCACATGTCCTTGAGGGTGCCTATTTATGCACATCTGGGTCCCAGTATCTCAAAGACAAGATGGGAGCTGCTTCGCCTTTCCCAAGTAGATGTTTTATAAAACATCTACTTATATTTTATCAACTTCACTCTTAAATCTATATTCTCTTCCTATTAAATATTTACAACTAAAATTTTTTAATACAAAGAAAACTTATTCCAAGAACCAATGGACAAACAGTAAAGATCAAGTTTAGATTTTTTATAGTATTTATTAAATGATCACAAATATTTCAAGACATATAATTATGTTGAATATAACTTTGCAAGCATCAAGATTTATTTTTTGCCTGAGATCATGAATTTTTTAATGGGGAGAATATTTTTATTCTCTTACAAGTCATTATTTGGTTTTAAACAATAGAAACTAAACCAAAAAGTGAAGATAGTTGTAGGGATACTACGTGATTCACAGAATTGAGAAAGAGTTTAGCATTTGGTGTTCATAAGGCACAGGAAACGGCAGCTCTGGAGAATGTAATCTCTTAGAAATAGAATTGTACAGAGAATGCAAATGCTACTAAAATTGAAATTTGATAAAGATTATTAGATAATATTAAGGTATCATAAAGATTTATGGCAGAAAGATGAGAAAACAAGCATCCCTTACCTGAAATACTATAAAATTGATCCATTGCTTAGCTCATTTGGGAGCACAAGATGGAAAAAAGTGAAAATATTAAAGTGAAAAATTTATCCCATGAAAGTAATGCCAAAATACAAGCATGGATCACAATGATGGTTCAATATTCTATGTTTTTCTACTTTCAAATCCTACATAGTAGAAATATTTTGGAAAATTTAGTGGTTAAAGTGAACTCAACAGATCTATACACGTTTAATGTTTAAAATATAAGAGATCACTCAACAAAGAACAAAGATTAAAAACATTGTTCTCAACTTGATTTATACATTCAGAATGAATATCTTGTTCTTCATAAAACCTCATGTTTACCCTAAACCAACACTTACATAATCAAGTGCACATTCTAATATTTATAATCCAGCAATTATTCAAGTCTACCTGCAAACTTCCCCTCCATATCCAACTTAATATCATATAAAAGCACACATGTATAGACATTACAAAGAATATATTTTATATAAACAAAGGGACCCAATGTGTGACCCTGGGAAGAATAAAACAAAGCACAGAAAAATGAGCCAAAATAACAATTTTAGTTGAAGAAAATTTCTGAAACTAAAGATTTGAACCTGAGGTTTTTAAAGGAAAAAGAAAAGCAAATCATATGGAAACATGATGTAAAAACATGCTATTTTATTTAGCTGCTTCTCTTTAGTAACACTCAACTTCAGAACAAGAGTAATATCTTCCAAATTCTGAGAAAAGAAAAACAGCAACAAGAAACTTACATATAGGCACTTTGTCTTATCAGAATAAAATAACAAATAGATATCTTCCAGCAAGCTTCAACACTGGAAATACAGCATACATGAAACTTCTATTTGATGATAAACTACATCAGACTAACAGACTAATCAAACTGAAAAATCTAGGAATTCATATGTCATAATAGATTTTGAACACATGTAACTAATACATAACTAATACTCAGCTGTATGACTCTAAAACTAATAGTAAATGTGGGGGATGAAGGTTCCATAACTGCAAATAACTGGTATATATCTTGACAATATAAAAATAAAAATATAACTATAAAGTGAAAAAAGTAATTTTGTCAAGAATTTAATGTAGCCTAAAATGGACACATACCGTTAAAAGAAACGTGTATAATGAACTCAACATTAGGGGTCTCCATAATATTTCTTTTGTAAGTTGATAATTTCTTTAAGTTGCATGTATCATTTGTTATAAAGAAATATTTGTCAGAAATTTAATCCTGGGATTTTATTTTCCTTTTGTAAAATACATTTTATTTAACAGTTTATATTAAACTCATGCATAATACAACCCAAGTTTTAAAATTATATCTGACAACCTTTATATTTTTACAAAGATAAGCCTGAAACAATGTTACCCAATTGTTAACAAATGATTGTACTTCCGAGATTTTTAATCTTCTTTTACTTTGCACATTTTGGGGCTACTTTGACTTTTTAATAACTACATATAATTTTAAGAAAAGAGAATTTATTCTTCCAAAAACTGCATTCTACATCATATATCTATGTAAGATCTAAAAATATTAACTCATAACTATAAATTGGAGAGAATAATAGTATCTATCTTAAAGTTGACATGAAGATTAATTGCAAAACCTGAGAACAGTCCCTAGCATATTGTAAGCATGCAATATACATTAGCAACTTCTCCAACTAATCACATTTATACTAGTAAGGTTATTTTTACATAAATGAGAATTTGATAAATTATAATTTGTAAGCACTACTAATATTTTCTCCCTAGAAAATGGAAATAATAGTAACTACTGGGGAATTATTATGAGGGTTAAAAGAAATGATTTAAATGCAGATGATGGGTAGTTATCTAGGCTAATCCTAATGAATTCAGTCTTTCACACCACTTCATTGTACCCATTTTTATTTAGGTAAAGTATTGTGCTAGGGACTGAAGACATAGTGGCGAACAGGACAGATATGCTCATGGACATTCAAGATTTCTTATGAGTAGTTAAATTTTTGATAAATCTTTTAATGTCTAATGGCCTGATTAACATTTAATGTATTCCAATATTGACTGAAAGAACTGAAATGTTTAAACTACATTTTTATTAAATTCACTTGCATTATTGCGTAAGTCTGATATATTTTTTAGACATAATTAACTGAAAGCTTCAATGAGTTTTTTAATACTAATTCAAATAGTTTTGACCTAAATTTTCATGTGATCCATACCGCATCATGGTGATGGCAATGCTAAAGAAAGGAGTTGTCATTCTGGGCAACATAATGAAACTTCACTTCCACAAACAAATAATAAGCCAGGCATGGTGGCATGTAGCTGTAGTCCTAGAAACCTGGGAGGCTGAGGCAGGAGGATCGCTTGAGCACAGAAGTTCAAGGTTACAGTGAGCTACGATTGTGCTACTGTACTCCAGTCTGGATGACAGGGTGAGACGGTCTTTAATAAATAAATGGAAAAGGAGTTGTAAGATCAAGAGATCCTTATTGATCGTTCAATAACCAGTGACTTCCCAATAGAAGCCACTGCATGTTCTTACTAGGACTTTATCATTTTTCCACAAATTCTTTCAGCATTTTGTAAATTAATAAATTAGGGCAATGCATTCCATTAGTAAAAAGGCATAATATGGAGTAAAAATTCTGAAATAAATTACTAAATGTATAATGTCAAACAAAAAATTCTAACAATGAACACATTTCCTAAAAATTATTTAATAATGGGTATAAATAATTAGAATCCTTTGTTTATCTTAAATAGGTAGGTTTTTGGATAAAATAGCTGAAATCTTAAGCTAAATGTTTGAAAATCCTAAGCTAAAATGTTTGCAAACCCTCACAAATATTACAAGATAATTGTTTAAATGTTTGTCTTAAGTATTTAATACTAAAAATTTTGCAAGTTTGTTATACATGATTCACATAAATGCTTCACTATATTTACAATTTTGGGAAATATTGTTTCTTGTAATTACAATTCTCTAACCTTAGATTTTGAGTTGAGTATGTTTGTCAATTATAGACTAATTCTGATATTGTACACTAACGTCTACTCTAGAATTGTTTTGGAATGACCATGATAAATTGGTTGTAGCGAAGATGTGACCCCAAGCCAGTATGGGAAACTATACTTTTCTTGGGTGGTCAATAAACTGTCAGAACTGGGTTAACTAATATAAACTCAGACACCTTTTAGGTGAAAAGAGAATCAGGAATATGCAAAGCCAACAGTAGAATGTCTTGTCATACCAGATAGGTAAGTATCACAAGGACAAAACTAGCAATAAGAGGAGCCTTTATCACAATGCTCCAGATGAAGAAAAGATGTAGCAACCAGCGATGAAAAGCCAGGCAGTACAAATTGCCTCTGAAGTAACTCTACTGATACCAGAAGGGAATATTTTTACCAAAATCAAAATGTCCAGACTAGAAAAGGCTTGACACTCTCAAATGTCGGGGAACACAGGTAAAGATTTTCTAAACATCAAATCAATATACGTAACAGTCTTCAAAGAAACATGCTGATACATTGTGAGTCTTGCACAAGTGAATTTGCCCTTTAGAACTTAATATGAATGTGCAAAAAAGATTTCCCTCCAGGAATGTTCAATGGGAGTGCTGATCAGACATTTTTCTAAATAAAAACCAAAATAGTCCAAAAGGCAATTGACTAAATTAATTATGGTAAAAGCATGGAATCCTAAGAACTACTCTTCTGAAACACTTCAGTGAATTCGTGTGTGTGTGTGAACATATATAAAAAGATGGCTGACATATACAATGAAAACAGGTACAATTATATATAACACAATATACGCACTTATATAATGTGTGTATACGTATATAAATGTATGTATGTGTTGGGGTCCGTGCCGGGGGTGGTGGAGAATGAAAGAACACACAAAAGACAGACACACAGAGAACATGGCGGCCGTACTCAGAGCCTCCGCCTCACTTTATTTATACTCCATAAACCCCACGTCAGCAGAAAGAATGCAATGCAAAACAAACTTTCTTTTCCCACATGTAACCTTCTACTCAGTTCCTTGTTTCTATGCTCTTCTTTATCTGCCCGCCTTCTTGGCGCCTACAGGAGTTCATTAAAAGTTCAATTGGAGATACTGTCCTTGAGCCCTATCTATTCTCAGCGTACTGTTTTCAAAGGCCCCTGCAGTACGTGTGCTTTGGCCTGAACATTAGCGTTCCCCAAGAATTCACATGTTGAAACAATCCCTGGTGTGATAGTACTAAGATGTATAGGCTTTGGGAAGTGATAGTCATTAGGGCTCCATCCTCATGAATGGGATTTAGGCCCTCATATAAGAGTTTAGAGCGTGTTTGCCCCATCCACCATGTAAAGACACATAGAGGGCACCATCCATGAAGGACCGGGCCTTCACCAGACATTGGACTTTGCCAGAGTAGACATGGCCTTGATCTTGGACTCTACAGCCTTGAACTGTGAGCAATAAATTTTTTTATAAATGACTCAATCTAAGATTTTGCTATATCAGCCCAAATGGACTAACATAAAAGGCCATGCATGTGCAAAGATTACATATGTATAAATACAGATACAGGTATGTACAGACAGGCAATATCTACCTTTTTATACTATCTGAGAAGTCACCCTATGAATATCCTATTTCAGGCTCAGATGAAGGTTGAAGATCCAAAACTTGTAAATTTGCACCAAAATCAAATCCTTTCCATAAAGCTTTAGATAACTTTACTCAAGATATTGTGGGGAAATAAAGGGAATAAACGACACACAGCATAGCAAAATAACTTTATAACCTCCATGGAATGTGTCGGTTTTTTTGCCAAAATCTCTTAGTCACTTGTTTCTCTTTCTCTCACCCTCTCTTGATCCCAACTTTCCTCATATTAGTCTTTTAAATATTTTTTCCTAAACAATTCTCATTCCCAGGAACAATGGATATGAAGAAATTATTCATAATGGGTTTCAGGAAAAGTTTCAATATATTTTCTTGTGTATGGAAAAAAATATATATATATATATTTATTTTGAGATTACATCATGGTATTCACCAGGCTATTGATAGTAGTAATGGGAGTTATTTCTGGGAGTAAGGCTGAGAGAAGGAAGACTCATGATCTCTGTTCATCCATGTCTGGCTTAATCAAATGTTTTATAATGAGTTTTAAAACTATTTTGTGTAAAATATTTTAATTCACCCTCTGCACTCACCTGGGCCACTTTTTAATGTTTCATTCTGGTCTCCTATCTTTAATCTTATATCTTCTTTTTATATTCTTAACAATGAAACCAGAATGATTATTTCAAAATGTAAAAGTTATAATAATGTTGCACACACTTACACTCCTAAATGAATTGGTTTCATATTAGGACAGAGTTTAGGCCTTTTTACAGAACTTACAGGCTTCTTATGAACTGCTGTTCTCATATTTTCTCTTTAACCTCATCCAATACTATTCTTTTGGCATATTTTTATCTTTAAAGAACAGATTTTCTTTCTTCAATAATATTTAGTGAACTTTTTTCTATTACCAAAATTTGTCTTTATCCTTTCAAATTCCCCTACCTCCTGTGTGAATAACTTCTATTTAATCTTCAAGACTGCACTTGAACACTCCTTTTTCTATTAATTTTTTCCTAAACTCACATCTCAGTTCTCTCCAAATGTGTTCTATAACACAATGAAGTTTTGCTCTTATTGCACTTTTAATGTTATATAGGAAAATACAGAAAAGAAAAAAAATGATAAAGCACATGCAATGACTCTTCTCAAGGTGCTTATTCATTGCAGCATACGAAGTGTTTAGCACATAGGTGTTAAAAAATATATGCTTAAATAATTTGGTAAGATAACTCAATGTCCATTCATTATTTAAGTAATAATTATCAGATGTGCTATCAGCAAAAAAGAGGTAGCTTGTATCAGATTGACCTTCTTACCAATAACAAATACAAACTTTGAAAAATACAAAAACATTTAGCCGCATAGAGGAACAACTAAGGCACTCAGTACTCAGGAGATTAAGGCCCTAAAGTAAAAAAAGAAAACTTATTAAAGAGAGCCCTACATTCACCACTACTTTTTTTTTCCTCGGGACATTTTTTTTTTTTTTTGAATGTGGGTTAGAGAGCATAGATTTCAAACAAAGTTGTGATTTGGAGCATGGGAATGCCTTACTGGGTTAAAAAGTCAGAAGTTGGAGTCTGAGGTTACCAATGAAGCAAGAAAGATAGGAGCTAAGATTAGAGATAAACAATAAAGATGAAAGTCCAATATTTTATAATTCTAAGGGCATTTGGGGATTCCTAAGGTACACATACACTGAATAAGTGCTTAAAAGATGGCTGCTAAGAGACTAAAAATCTTAAAAAAGACTTTGGAAATTTGGTGTTTGTAAGACACAAATCGAAGTGTAAAATTCACCAAAGAAGAACATTCCTAAATGCTCTACATGGAGAGCCTGGAATCACTTCAGTTTCTGATGGGGCAAGGATAATTTGTCTGCCAGGAGAAAATTAAATTATGTTCTGGAAAGCTATAGTTGATCTTCATTATTTGAAGACTATATATTTGCAAATTTGCTTACTCGCTGAAATTTAGTAGGCATCCCAAATCAATACTTTCCATGCTTTTGAAGTCATTTATGGGCATGCACAAAGTGGTGAAAAATATGTTTCCCAAACTTAATGTTCCCAGCTGAGATTGAACAAGGTACTACTCTACCTTCTCATTTCAGCTCTTATAAGTCTCCTTTTTGTGTTCCACTTAGTGTCATTTTTTTTATTTTTTGATTTCATTTTTTAAAACGAGCCCAAAGCATAGTGCTTGAAGTGCTGTCCAGTCTTCCTAAGTACAAGAAGGCTATATGTGCCTTATGGAGAAAATGCACACCTTAGATAAGATACATTTAGACATAAGTTATATAGTGCTGTTGGCCATGAGTTTAATATGAATTAATCAACAATGTATGCTAAATAAGATGTTTTCAAACAAACACACATAAAACAAGATTGATTAATGAGAATGTTATGACTAGAGATCCCACAAACCTGTTTTTCTTGGGATAATTGATTCAATATCCACTGTTTCAGTGTTTGCAGTGAGTTCATAGAACGTAACTACTATAAATAATGAGAACTATCACTATGATTCAGAGCCAACCACTATTTTATATAAAATGAGTATTTTATTATTACTTTTTTGAGATGGAGTCTCGTCCTACCCCATTCTCCTGCCTCAGCTTCCTGAGTAGGTGGAACTATAGGTACCCACCACCACATCTGGCTGATTTTTTGTTTTTTAGTGGAAACGGGGTTTCACCGTGTTAGCCAGGATAATCTTGATCTCCTGACCTCGTGATCCACCCACCTTGGCCTCCCAAAGTCGTGCCTGGCCTAAAACGAGTATTTATTTAAAAGTTATGACTTATGGCAGAAAAAAGGCCAGCACTGAAAGTCAAAGTACACAATGAGGTGAGACCCTCAAACTAGATATTGGGGTTACCAGAAAACATACTTTGGTTTGTATTTTATTATGATTGTTGATAAAGATATTTTAAATTGTTGACTTTATCAATAATCATAAGTGAGAAATGATAAAGTGAACAATCTCTTTTAAATTCTTACAAAGATATTGTAATCTCCACATCTAGTAATTTGCTTCTAACAACTCATATTACAGTAAAATTGACATCTAAGTCATAATTAGTGGCACATGTCCTTTGCCAGTTTCCCCCTTCCCTCCCTCTTTCTATTTCTGTGTGTTTCTGCATGTGTGTGCTTTCCCCAGGAATCTAGACATCATGCTGTGAGAAAGCTACATGTACAAAGGCCTTATCTATGTGCCAATGACCAGTGTCTACCACCAAATATATACATTAGTGAAAATTCAGGTAAGTCCAGTCATCAGGTTTCAAGTTGACCCAGATAATGGTGGGTGGACAAAGACAGTTATCTCACCAAGTCTTGCCTAAATTGCTCATTTCTAAGAAAGTCATGTTTTTATTTTAAGGCACTAAAAGTAGATTGTAAAACAAATACCAAGTATTGGAAAGAATGAAAGAAGTGAAACTGTCCTAAAGTTTCAGTGACAATATTAATTGGTACATCCACTATGAAAACCTTTTGGTAGTATCTAAGAATTAATACATTAATATTCTATAAACCAATTTTTCAAGTCATATACCAAGTTGTATATTTATTCTAATATTATAGAGAAAGAGATACTGCAAGATATGTAAGAACATAGAAAGACACCAAAAGACGTATAAGAATATTCATAGAATGAAACATCTTCCTAATATCTTGAAATGAAAATGTTAGAATGGATAAGGAAGTTGGGGTTTATTCTTATAACGTAATACAATGTAATTTATACCATACGATGTAATGTTGTTATACAGTAATATGAAATAGAGAACTAATGATTGTATTGTAAGTGGGGAAGTAAGTCTCCCTGGTAGTATCTTTGTAGATCATTACAAAATCAGAAATTACATTTAGAGAAGCATTTGAAGTTAAAACTTATTATTACTCATAGGTACTGCAAAGAGGTAGGCACAGCACACCACACAGGGGGTCATATACAAAGAGCTCCTAGGGAGTGTGCTCAGCCAAGCAGATGTGGACCTATACTGGGAGACAGGCAAAAGGCATGAAGGGATTTCATTCATGCATATGAATGTCACCAGATCATAGTCAAGCGAGGGCAAAAAAGAGTGCTTATGGAAGAGACCAGTCTTATCACACTAGTGCACCTGGTCACCTGAGCAGACTGTTCACAGCCTGTTTGTGAGAATGTTAAGGAATCAGGGAAATACGAAGTTTTAAAAATGTAAAATACAATGATTCATCAACATGATTAATTTACAATTGCAAAATGAAATCTAGACATAAGTATATATAGTATTTTAAAATGTATAAAATGTATATAGTATCCAGTTATTTTTTAAAAAGGTATTTGTTTCAAGGTTTTTGTGATTAATATTGAGTATCAACTTGATTGGATTGAAGGATGCAAGGTATTGTTTCTGAGTGTGTTTGTGAGCTTATTGCCAAAGGAGATTAACAATTTGAGTCATTGACTGGGAGAGGCAGCCCACACTCAGTCTGGGTTGGCACCATCTAATCAGCTGCAATTGGGACAAGAATAAAAGCAGGCAGAAGAATATGGAAGGACTAGACTGGCTGAGTCTTAGAGCCTTCATCTCTCTCCTTTGCTGGATGCTTCTTGCCCTTGAACATCAAACTCCAAGTTCTTCAGCTTTTGGACTCTTGGACTTACACCAGTGGTTTTCCAGGGGCTCTTGGGCTTTGGCCACAGACTGAAGGCTGCACTGTCAGCTCCCTACTTCTGAGGTTTTGGGACTCGAACTGGCTTCTTGTGCCTCAGCTTGCAGAGAGGGCCTATTGTGGGATTTTACCTTGTGACCATGTGAGTCAATATTCCTTAATAAACTACCTTTCATATATATATCTATCCTGTGCCTCTAGAGAACCCTAACTAAAACAGCATTTCATACAAAGTGAATTTAACACAGATAGTTACTAAAGTATTGAAAAGTCTAGGAAATAAGATGAAAATTAGGATGCTCAGAGAATAGTAAATGTAGAAAGTGACACAACTCCTAGACTAAAAAAAGGAATAATGTATCTGAAAACCCAAGACATTTCTGCTGATGTATCTGCTGTAAGAATCACTGCCATGGTGGCTTTACAGGACTCAAAACTACTGTCACTGCAGAAGTGTTGGAGAACACTCCTACTGCCACGTGTTCAGAGACAATGAGTACTGAGTCTAGGTTGACTGATGTCATTACTTCTTATACTGTTAAAACCATGCTGCCCATGCAAGTCAGGTGCCCACACTTGCCACCTCTCAGCTACTGTTGCTTGAAACTTTACCAGTAATAGATATAAATTGTTTCTCCTTTCTTTCCAATTTTCAATATCCTGGCTTGTGCTTCCCATTTGAAGAATTTAATCAGAATCCTGCCAGGGAAATCTTTTTAAACTCTAGCTCTCTGCAATACAGAGAAGAGGATACAGTGCAGAATTAAGGAGCACACCAACAAACAACTACCCAGCATAGGCCAACCTTCTATAGTTATTCAAGTTATATAAAGGGATTTAATATAGCATTAAAGGACTGGAAAAAACTGGAAAACAAAAGATAGTGAAATGAGATGACTTAGAGATTAATATAATAACTGAGGAAACTGCTTACTACCCTTGGAAAGGAGAAGCAAAAGAGGAAGCGGTGTTACTTAGTGCCCTTAGTCACTGTGCTCCTGAGATTTTTGGAGCTGATGAACTACATGTGAGATGCAAGGAAATTTCAGCTCACCCAACTAAGAAGATAAGTGCTAGTCACTGAAATAGGTGATGCTAGGGAAACATAATCCTGTTTTGCAGAAATGCCAAAGTTTTATATTCCCTCTAATGCAGCAGGCAGAACAGGAGCCTACAACTGTAGTAGAGGGGAGCACAACAGGCAGCAAGGGTAAAGAAAGCCAACTGATGAACAACCTGTACAGAGAAAATTATTTTTTGTTATAAAAATTACATATAATACCAGTTAACCTAAATTAGATTACAACTAGAAAATGAATCAATATTCTTTAAAATGATGTTGACTTGAAATCGATATCCATTAAAGTTTCCAGAAATACAAATATTAACACGCCTTAAAATTATTTCAATGACAATGCACATTTATATCAATGATAATACCAAACTTTGTGCAGGCTGATGAGACCAATGTTTGACCTAGAGATTATAAACAGAACTAACAGGGAAATGTAAATATAAATACTGCAGGTCAAGAGGTAGTAAGAGCTACTAAGTGGTTTCCTAGTTTGTCTCCTTGGGAGAGTAAATACCCTCAGATAATGCCTCAATTCAAATCATGCTTTTCAACAGGAAACTCTGATTTAAATATTTAACAATCAGCAGTTTGTGTTCATCTGAATTATCCAAAAATACTGCTTTCTGCTCATAAAAGACTCTGAAAATATGTCTTACTGACCTTGAATGTCTTTCTAAACTATCTTTCACTGGTACTGGGCACTGACACCAAAGTGAGAGGAAATGTACCACGTCAAATGCATTTTCTCCAGAAGCTTTTATTGAAAACCTACAACTTTACTATATCCCATGTGTTAGAGGAGGTACAAAAGGGAGAAACTGTAGTGAAAATATCTTCCCTCCCAATAAGCATTCCAATCTAGTAGGTAACAGAGACAAGTATATTTGGAGAACTCTAAGGAAGCAAGTGTGACTGGACTGTAACATCTGGAGAAGAAAATTACTAAATGAGTCTGGAGAGAGATGTGGGACCCAAATAGTTTAGTTCTAAGGGATCTATATCAAGAAATTTTGTCTTTATCTTAAAAGGATGATATTAAAGGACATTTGGTGGCATATTGCCAAAATCAGATGCTGCCTTGCAGAGAATGGATTGAGTGATGTCATTGCAGTGGCTAAGTACGGAGACACTGACAGACCTGACTTAGAAGAAGTGTTTTGGGAATGGGAAAGGAGAGTGATGGATATATTTAAGAGACATTTGGTGAGTAAAATCAATAGAAATTATTGAACTGGTTGTGGAGAGTAGTAGAAAGGGCAGGAGTACTGAGAATAATGCCAAGGGTTAAGCTGGCAAGAATGAATGAAACATTGACACTATTCACAGAGCTAGACGATTATAGAGCAAAATATCTCTATATGCTTTAATGTGTGGCTTCCATCCTTACTACAACAGCAAAAGGAGTTTCTCGAAGGCTCTTGATGATGATCTGTCTCAAACCAACAGTCATTTCTTGATTTTTTTCCTGCTCATTGTTGTTCTCTATAGTTATTAACGGGTGGCCTTGGCTTCTCATACTTCTCCAACATCTGATTGTTTCCAATATTGAGTCATCTTCAAGGATTTATTCTTGGTCAAATTTTAATCATGTTTCCAATATTCAGTAGCATCTGTCTTAGTCTGTTCAGGCTGTTATAACAAACTATTATAGACTAGATGGCATAAACAACAAATTTATTTCTCAAAGTTCTGGAGTTGGGAAGTCTGAGATCAAAATACCCACAGATTTAGAATCTAGTGCGGACCCACTTCCTGGTTCAAGCCATTTGCTGTTTCCTCACATGCTTGAAAGGGTGCTAGGAAGTTCTCTGGCCTCTTATATGGGCACTTCTTATAATGGCACTAAACCATTCATGAAGAAATTTCTATCCTTGTGACCTAAGCACTTCCCAAAGGCCCCCCTTCAAATACCAATACGTTGGGGATTAGGTTTCAACACAGGTATTTTGAGGGGGACACATTCAGTCCATAGGAGCACAATTCATTCGCCAGATACTGAAGTCTAAACCTCAAACTTGTTTTAACTCTATTCTCTCACTCTGTCAAATTGGTTGACAAGTCTTACTGATTTTTTTCACTTAAAATTTTATTAATATCTCATTTTTCATTCCCATGACCCTCATTCTACTTTGTATACTTCCGTTTATCTAGCACTTACAAGCTCACGGGGCCCATCAACTCCAAAAACTCTGCTTACATTTTAGTTTACATATTGTTGACATATAAACTCTTCAGATTCTTAATTTCTTGTTCAAAAATATTTAATTTTTCTGAGGACAAATTCCCTACTCCATCATGTAGTCTATGTTCTCCATTTTCTGACACTAACTTACATTCCAGTCTTGAGGGAAACTGCCCCTGTCACCAACAATCCTAAGATTTATCATTCTCCATGCATAGCCTCTGCCTCTCTGCCCTGGGCCTTTGGGTCATGTACCTCCATTTGCATTAAATGCCCTGTTTATTTAAATCCTTCTAATTTTAAAATCTTTGTCACATGTCACCATTGCCAGGAATTCCTCCCTGTTTCCCAGTTAAAATTAATCTCTTCCCACTTTAGAATACTATGCATTTTTACCCTTTCAGCACCACATATTTTTTGAGTTATAATATATTCAAATTTTATTTTTCTTACTAGACTGTAAGATCCACAAGGATATGTTTTAGATTTTGTATTTTATGTTTTACAAATCTAATGCAATACACTGCATACAATTAGTTTTCACTAAATAGATGTCAAATACATTATAGATACATGGATTGAAAGAGTATTAAATAAGCTTATTCTAAATATTATACAGAAAAAATAGTCAAGAATAACAGAAAACTGGGAGGAAATCTGAATAATAAGGGGAGACTAGCTCTGTCAGATTTAAATCTCTTAAAGCTTTATTCAACCAGTATCATTTGATTATGGAAAGATACCTGGAAAAAATATTGTCCAAATGGATCAAAGAATTAAACAAAAGTCAATCTCAACAAAATAGGAAAAAGTAACAATCATTTGATATTCTTCAGATATATTAAGTTGACAACACATCAGTATCTAAAACATTTTCCCCCACCCCAATAGCAAAATCTCACCACAAAGTAAGATTTAAAAATTGGTGTTGTTTTTAAATTCAATCTATATCACAGAAAATGAATCAGTTTATTTAATACGCATTAGGAGCTCCTAAAATTCAATAATCTACAATATACATTTTAAGTTTTTCAAAAGTTAAAGTTACATATAAAGAGAAATACAAATGCTCAACTTCATAATAGGAGACAAGTACATTAAACTTATGGCAAACCACGTTTCACCCATTAGTATTACAAATTTCCAAAAGGTACAAATTTCCAGAAGGTTTGATAACACACACTTATACATTGTTGATAAAATTAGTACAACCCATATGGTGGGCAGGTATTTTCTGTCTTCCCTACCCCCAATAGCTATCAAATTTTTTAATGCATACATTTTTTATTTTTGACACAGGAGTTCTAATTTCAGGAATTTTCCTCCAGATAAACTCTGATTTGTGTGAAATGTGCAAGGATATCCATTGCAGTACCTTAAAAACTAGCAAAATATTTTTTAAATACCCAACTATAAAGATGTTACAATTAAAATCATAGCTATAGAATAAAATACAATGCAGCCCTTAAAGAGATCTTGTCAGCTCTGTGTGCAAAAACCTGAGATATATTATTTTCATTGCCTTTATAAATATACTATATCAAATAACTGATTTTAAAAAAGTTATGCATTCATATCTATGAAAAATATGATAGTCATAACACTAGTTGCATTCATGAACAAAAACCGACTTAACGAGGGTGGAGGGGAAACTTACATTCTTCTGTTTAATCTTTTATATTTTATAACATGCCGCACATGTTTTCAAAAAGCAGTCGAATCATATTTCCGGACATTGTCATTTTTATCTCAAAAGGCAAAGCACTTAAGGGCTGCAATTTAACATTCAACAACATTCAGACAATGAAATCATACCTGGCTTGCCAACAAAATCCAAATATCCTAAACCCATAGAATTTTGTGGCAAACAGTCTTGGGAACTATGCAGGAAATGTGTTCTTAACTTGTCATGGAAATAGTCTACTTTAAACATAATACTACAGGCAATATAGTCTTAGTCTTAAGCTGGACTCAAGATTTGCATTTCTATAATTAGTGTATACTTAACATTCAAGGTAAGCAGTGGAAAGGTATCCACCTGCTGTGCACATATTTGCTTTCTCACTGATCATTTCCTGTTTTTTCGTTTGTTTTAAACATATCACTTTTCCTCTAGAAAATCAACTAGTTTCTTATTTTAGTCCATGTGGTCTGAGTCAAGCCAATTCTAGCTACCCCAGGTGTGTGAATTTACCTAAATGGGTAACCAATAATCAGCCAATGAATCTATGATCAGTTCACAAATGGAAAGACTGCCAACAAAAATCAGCTCCAGGGCTTTTGCTAAAATGTTTAAGAGGGATTCTCTTTCCGTTTGTGTTAAGTTAGTAGAACATAAACCTTAGACTTGTTAGTGGTAAACTTAGCCGCTCCATTCTGTCTAAGAGTAAAGACAAACTAAAGGAAACAAAGCCAAATTATGGAGGAAAATTGATTTCTGGCTTCTGTGTTTGAACACCTAAATCCAGCTATGCTTGAAGTGAGAATACTGTTAAACTCTTCAGGTAGGCATGCCGATGAATTTCTATTGTTAAAAATAATTTGAGTTGGGTTTATATGACTTACAGCCAAGAATTTGACTAATATAGAATAGCATTTTTCATTACTTTTTTACAATTATAACTATTTTCATATTTATTTATATAAAATATACTATTTATAATATTTGCTCAATTTTTATCAGTCCTGCTACATTATACACTCCATGCAGGCATGGATCATGTCTGCCTTGCTTACTATTCTCTAGTCTCAAGCAGAAGGTCTGGTTCATAGTAGGAACCCAAAATAACTCAAATGTTAAATCTATTTCTAATAAATATTAAAATGCTTAGAGAAATATGCAAGTAATGGTGAAGAAAAATTGCCTCTTACCTTTTTTTTGGTATTTAGCTTAATAGCCAATATAAAGACCACCTGAAGTCAAGTGTCCAGCCATGATTAGATTTTCTGATCAAGCCAAACGGTTTGGGTCTCATTTTTAGTAAGGAAGAGCAAACCCAAGATTAATAGTTGCAAGTGATCTTTTAGTATTACTCTGGGAGATCATTGTTCTGTAGCACTACTTTAAAAATAAATATTATACATCCTTTCACAATGGGTTTTGAAATGTCAGTAAAAAAGTGCAATCTCTGGTATTGTTTTCCTTCAATATTTAGATACCGTGCCCACCAAAATAGACAAATTGCATTTATCCCTTAATGTTTGTCTAAGCTTTATTCACATGAATAGCCATTTTTTGAGTTTTCAAATACCTATTAGTTTTCTTCAATTGTATACACATTTGGTTTAACTTTTTAAAGTGAGTTCTATCAATGGGTATGTGTCATGTTGTATGTAGTAGTGTTTTCAGAGTTTATTTTAAATTGGGCCTGAACTTACACCTATTGGGGTGGGGTAGAGAAGCAGACGGTTATTAAAGGTATGCTACATAGACATTTCAGAAACATTGCTATGCAATTTGTCTACTGACTTTTATTTTCAAAATATAATTATAAATTATCCATGGCTGACCTTTTTATTCAAATTAATTTTAGTAATAAAACTCTTCATCAGATTCTTTATTACCACCTGCTACAACAAAACTATGGAACAAAAGCTCATTATCAATAAAATTCCATCGTTAGTATCACTATAATTTTAGAACTTTTACAATACACTGCTGTTTACTTATAGTTGCATGCAGATTTTCTTTGTTTATAAGTCAAGTGCAGGCTGAATCTCAATGAAACGTATCAGTTATACCTGCAAAATTTAAAAAAGCAATAGCTGTATGCTATCTGTATTAATTTTATTAGTTTTCTTGGGCTACATAACAAATTACCATAACTTGGATGGCTAAAACCAGATAAATTTATTTTCTCACAGTTCTGGAGACTTGAAGTCTGAAATCCCAGGTGTCGGTAGAGCCATGATCTTTGTAAAGGCTCCAAGGGAGGATCCTTCTTTGCCTCTTCCTGGTGCTACTTACAATCTTTGGCATTCCTTGCCTGGCAGCTACATCACTCCAATCTCTGCCTAGGTCTTCACATGACCTTCTTCCCTGTGTCTATGTTCCAACTGTCCATTTCTAATAAGAACACCAGTTATATTGTACTACAGGCCTAATCTAGTATGACTTCAACCTAATATGATTACATATGCAAAACCCCATACCCAAATAAAGACACATTTATAGGTTTGAGGGGACATGAACTTCGGGGCCTACAATTTAACCCAGTACACTACTTAATGATGCAAAACTTAGATGTATGCTTTTATGTAAATTTTTGAAATATTACACTAAGTGTATTCTGCAAAGTAATGACTAGAGAATATGGTGGTTGAATAAAGGCCGCACAGTATAGTGGATAAGCATGGCTTCTGGAACCAAACTGCCTGGGTTTAAATCCTGGATCTGCCAAAAGCACTCAAAATCTTTTGGCTTGACATTCCTCATGTGTAAAATAGATATAGCCAGAGAACTTTCCTCATAAACTTATTGTATGTGTACAATAAATTACTATAAAATGTTCAGGCAGAAACTAAAATATAGCCCTAGATAATCATTGGCTGTTGCTGGGTCTATTACTATGACTTCTAATGACACACACTCTGATATGGTTTGGCTGTGTGCAACCAAATCTCATTTTGAATTGTAACTCCCACAATTCCCATGTGGCGTTGAGGGAACCTGGTGGGAGGCAATTGAATCATGAGGGTGGGTCTTTCCTGTGCTGCTCTTGTGATAGTGAATAAGTCTCATGAGATCTGATGGCTATAAACATGGGAGTCTCCCTGCACAAGTTCTCCCTTTGTCTGCTGCCATCCGTGCAAGACTGGACTTGCTCCTCCTTGCCTTCCACCATGATTGTGAAGCTACCCCAGCCACGTGGAACTTAAGTCCCTTAAACCTCTTTCTTTTGTAAATTGCCTAGTCTTGTCTTTATCAGCAGTGTGAAAACGGACTAGTATACACTTTTTAAAAAATATTGTGATAAAATATAAAATTTTCCATCTTAACCATTGCCAAGTGTACAACTAAGTAACATCAATTACATTCAAAATGCTGTGCAACTATCACTACTATCTACTATATTTCCCAAACTTTTGCATCACTCCAAGCAGAAACCATTAAGGAAATGACTCCCCATTAACCTCTCAAACCCCTGGTAACCTTTATTCTAATTTCGGTCTCTATGAATTTGCCTATTCTAGACATTTCATGCAAGTGGAATTATACAGTATTATCCTTTTGTGCCTGGCTTCCTTCACTTAGTATAATGTCTTCAAGGCCCATCTATGTTGTACTATATATCATAGCTTCATTTTATGGTGAAATAATACTGTATTGTATATAGTCATGCTCTGCACAATGACATTATGGTCAATGATAAATCATGTACACAATGGTAGTCTGATATGATTATAATACAGCTGAAAAATTCCTGCCATAAGGATTGTATCATAAGGTATATATCATAATGTCATATTTGCAACATATCACTCGTGATCGTGATACCAGTGTAAACATATTGCACTGCCAGTCCTAAAGTATAGGATGATATACAATTATCTACAGTATATAATGATAATAAAGACTGTTACTGGTTTATGTATTATAATATTTTTATCAATATTTGAGTGTACTCTTTCTAAACAAAAGTTCAC
Organism: Macaca nemestrina; assembly: GCF_043159975.1. Classification (NCBI taxonomy): domain Eukaryota; kingdom Metazoa; phylum Chordata; class Mammalia; order Primates; family Cercopithecidae; genus Macaca; species Macaca nemestrina. Next base: position 79,422,286 of record NC_092128.1, on the reverse strand, counting down.
TGTAAAATAGCCTCAGGCAAAGTCCTTCAGGAGATACTCCCGAAGAAGACATTGTTGTCATAGAATATGACAGCTCCATGTATGTCACTGCCCCAGAAGACCTGCCAGCAGGGCAAGGCGCAGAGGTGGAAGACAGTAATATTGATGATCTTGACCCTGCATAGGCCTAGGCTAATATGTGTTTTTCTGTCTTAGTTTTTAACCAAAAATTTTGAACATGAAATCATAAAAAGACTAAAACTTTTACAAGAATATAAACAAATTTTTTTGTACAACTGTACAATGTGTTTTAAGCTAAGTGTTATTACAAAAGAGTCGTTAAGTACAAAATTTTATAAAGTTATAGGTTAATTTGTAAAGAAACATCATTTACATTTGTCATAGCCTAAGTGTACAGTATTTATAATGTCTACATTATACAATAATGTGTACAATAACATCTATGGCCTTCACGTTTACTTAGTACTCACCCAGAGCAACTTGCAGTCTTGAAAGCTCCATATATGGTAAGTGCCCCATACTAGGGTTCCATTTTCTGTCTTTTATTCCATATTTTGATGGTGCCCTTTCTATATTTAGTATGTTTACATACTCAAATACTTACCATTGAGTTATAATTGCCTACAGTATTCAGTACAGTAACATGTTGTTCAGGTTTGTAGCCTAAGAGCAATAGACTATGCCATATAGCCTAGGTGTGTAGTAGGCTATTCAATCTAGGTTTTTGTAAGTACTCTATGGTGTTCGCACAATGATGAAGTTGCCCAAAGATGCATTTCTCAGAACGTATCTCTGTCATTAAGCAATGTATGACTACTGCATTTTGTTTATCCATTAATCTGTTGATGGAAACCTGCATTGTTTCCACCTTTTGGCTATTGGAAACACTGGTGTATGAATATCTATTTGAATTCCTATCTCCAATTCTTTTGGGTATATACCCAGAAGTGGAATTGCTGCATCATATGATAATTCTATGTTTGATTTTTTTGAGGAAGCGTTAAACTGTTTTCCATAATGGTTGCATTGTTTTACATTTCCAACAGCAATTTATGAAAGTTCCAATACCTCCACATCCCTGAATATACTTATTTTTCTGGTGGTTGTTGTTGTTGTTGTTATAGGTATCCTCATAGGTGTGAAGCAGTATCTCATTGTAGTTTCAATTTGCATTTCCCTAATGACTAGTATTGTTGAGCTTCTTTTTGTGGGCTTATAGTATTAAAGTCCTGTGTCAGTTTTTTAAATTGTTGTTGAATTGTAGACATTCTTTACATATTCTGGATATTAAACCCTTACAAGATATATGCTTTGCAAATATTTTCTTCCATTCAGGTTGTCTTTTTGCTTTGTTGATAATCCCCTTTAATGCATAAAAAATGTTTCACTGTAAGGTTTATCTTTTTCTTTTTTTGCTTATGCTTCTGATGTCACATCTAAGAATCTGTTGCCAAATTCAAGGACATGAAGACTCACCCTTATACGTTTTTCTAAAAGTTTTGTGGCTTTAGTTCTTATTTGTATGTCATTAATCTATTTTTAGAGTTTTTATACAGTTTAAGGGTCCAATTGATTTATCTGTTGAAATCCAGTTGTTTCAACACCATTTGATGATAATCTTTCCTCATTTCAATGGATTTGCCACCCTTGTTAAAAGGCAATTGACCATAGATGTATAGGTTTATTTCTGGACTTGCAATTCTATTTCGTTGGCCTCTGCATCTTTATAGGTCATTATATAGACATATGCCTGTCCCACAGTGTTTTGGTTATTGTAGCTTTATATTAAATTTTGAAACTGGGAAGTGTGAGTATTCCAACTTTGTTCTTGTTTTTAATACTGTTTTTGGTATTTGGCGCCCCTTGCAATTCCATATGAATTTAAGAATGTGCATTTCCATTTATACAAAAAAGGCTGTTGGTGTTTTGATAAGGATTGCATTGAAGATGTAGATCACTTTGGGGTAGTATTGACAATTTAGGCATATTAGGTCTTCTTACCCTTAAACATGGAGTGTCTTTGCATTTATTTAAGCCTTTTTTCATGTATTTCATCAATGTTTTATAGTTCTTAGTGACAAGTGTTTTACCTCCTTGGTTGAATTTGTTTTTAGGTATTCTATTAGATGTTACTGTAAATGAAATTTCTTAATTTCCTTTTTTATTCATTGTAGATGCATAAAAGCAAAACTGATTTTTGTATGTTGATATTGTACTGTGATACTTTGCTAAATTCATTAGCTCTGTTAGCTTTCTGTAGATTTTTGGGGGTTTCCTATGTACACATATCATCTGCAAATATATATATATAGTTGTACTTCTTCCTCCCCAATTTTGGGTGACTTTTATTTATTTTCTTTGTCTAATTTCTCTTGATAGAACTTTCAGAACAATGATGAATACCAGTGGCAAAACTGGACATATTTGTCTTTTTTCCTAATCTTAGAGGGAAAGCTTTCTGTCTTTTGTCATTTAGTGTAATGTTAGCTGTGTGTGTTTTTATTTGTAGTTTTTTTGTTTTGTTTTGTTTTGGGTTTTTTTGTAAATTCTCGTCATATTTCCTTATAAGAGGTTCCTTGTAGTCCTGATTTTGTTGAGTGTTCTATCAAGAAGGGGTATTGGCTTCTCTTAAGTCTTTTTTCTGCATCGAGATCACTATGAGCTGCGTTTTCCCTTTCATACTAGCAATTTGGTGTATTACATTGACTGATTTTCTTATGTTAAACCATGCTTCTGTTCCTGGGATAAATCCTACTTCACCATGGTGTATAATCTATTCAAACACTGTTAGATTACATTTCTAATATTTTGTTGAGGATGTTTGCATCTTATATTCATAAGGAATATGTCTGTAATTTTCTTTTTATATTATGTCTTTAACTGGTATTGGCATCAAGGTAATTCCTCACTGAGTGAATTAGGAGGTGTTCCCTCTGTTTTTTGGAAGAGTTTGAAAAGTAGTGATGTTAATTCTTTAAGTATTTGGTAGAGTTCACTGGTGACACTGGCCCTAAACATTGTGTTGAGAGGTTTTTTTGATTAATTCAATCTCTATATTTGTTACAGTTCTGTAAAGATTTTCTAATTCTTCTTTAGGTTATTTGCGTGTTTCTAACAATTTGTTCATGTTAGTTGATCTAATTTATTGGCGTGCAATTTTTCATAGAATTCCTTTTTTTGTCATGTCTCTAGTAATGTCCCCACTTTCATTCCCGATTTTAGTTAACTGTGTACAGAAGAACTTTAAAGAAAAAATCGTCTATCATTCTGTCCTATATAGAAAATAGTTATGCAATTTAAAAATGTATTTTATCATTCAACAACACAAAATGTCTAACATTTTTTTACCCTAATTTTAATGCCAGAAAACTATCCTAAGGAAATCATCAGAAATTTATACATTTATTGAAAAAGATGTTTACTCCAGAATTCTTCCAAATATCAATCACTTACAATCCACCTAAATTTCCAGCCATAGGTCATAAATAAAACTATCACATCTCCATACAATGAAATATCATATAAGATAAAAATCTGGTATCACATTTAATATGTTTACTAAAATGGAAATGTCCAAAATACAGCAAAGTTTTAAAGATTTAAAATATTAACTATGAAGCTCTTCCTAAATTATGAAAGATGCCACAGGACTTGGATTTTTTCTGATTTCCCTTGGTCTTACCATCATAGAATTCTGGACTACAGATGAGCTTTAATGTCTGACTTCAAATTCTCTAGCTCAGGGAAAATAATTGAGTAAATTGATAAATATTGCATCATTATAGGCTTGGATTTAGATGCCAGTCATGGTATTATAAATTGGTTAACCAATTTCAGCTTGTGTTTGCTGAATGTGTATATCAGGCTGTTGGGAGCACAGTATTTTCCCATGTGTTTGAAATTATTTTCCTGTAAACTTGGCCAGTCTTACTCCTTCAAGAATAGTCTAAATTGAAATTGTTAGTAGTGCTTTTATTAGTAGAAAGTGTGACTTTGTTTATTGCTGTTTTTAAAATGATTTTAAACACTTAATTGTTGGCATTTTCAGATTTTACTATGCCCTGAGGCCTAATGGAATCTAGCAAGATTATGATAAATACAAACATAAAATGATCTAATTATGGTACATGTTTAAAAAATGCAAAATTATGTTCTGTCTAGATTGCATCAATGCCAGTGAAGCTTGAAATGATTGATCAGTGCCAGTCTTGCCTCAGGCCCCACAAAGCCACATGGCTCTTGGGTTATATCTTCCACCATGAGGAGAGAGATAAGAATGATATGTAATCTGACCACTCCTGCTCTGCCAAAGCAGCCCCACCCCATTCATTCCCAGGCACCCTCCCTACTTAAGCAGATGTTTTAAAAAGTGACCTTCCTCCCAAATACGTAAAACTTAAAGAATGTCTTTAGCAGAATAAAACGAAATTATTTCTGCAATGAAGTTATTCTAAACTTTTTAAAATCAACAAGCCCCACAAAAATACTAGTAAAAGTACTACTGGAACTACTATGAATACTACTGTTAATATGAATACAAAAAAAAAACCTTTGAAATGATAAAAGACTAAATAATCATTTGTATATCAGCTACTGCCACTGCCAAGCAACAAAGTTGACCTGCCAGTTTTCAATTCTAGGTCAAAACTGGTCAAAGAATGAGCTACAGACAACTCCTTTCTTTAGGCAACATCAGCACTCATACCTACAACTTCTACAAGGCTGTGCAATGGTTCTTATGAGCTCTTTAATCTCATGGAAGTCTTGCCTTATAGTTGAAGACACGCTGCCTTAATGTTGAGGTCTTGCCTTATTAATACCCTCAAGTCAAAGGCCAAGGCGGAATGGCTGTAACTTGATTAAATTTTCCAAAAAAATACAGGTTCAATATTCTATGGCATATCAATGGTTCAAGCATGGGGGAGGGATACCTGAAGGGAGACCACAGAGGTGGTAGTGAAAACAAGTGCTATTAGCATTAGAATGTCTAAATGTTTTCATTTCCCTTAATAGAAACATATTTCTTACTCAAATTATGAGCTCTTTAAGCCCAGGTTGTGGGAACTCAAATACATTCTAAGACACTGGGAGAACTGTGTTTATGCACTGGCTATAACCTTAGGCCATTTACTTACTTCAGTATTTGTTTGCTATACTCACTGCATAGACATTTACAATGAGATTTATCATGTGAACCTTTTAAAGTATAAAGACCAAAGCATTATCCCTCTTGGTGTTTGACTGGTCAGCTCACCATGAGGGAGGTTGGCTGGCAACTGTGGTCTTTCTAATTGATATGTGGTAGCTGAGCAGTTGTTCAACCAATAGCTTTATAAATGGCTTCAAGTCCTACAAACCTGAACAGTATCAGTTCAGTAAACTCCTATCAATGTGGGTAAAGAATCGAGCTTAAGTGACTAACCTAAACGATCCCCTATAATTTAAAGGAAAGGAAGGACTAACTTTTGAGACTTAAATATTTGTCATTATCCCGAGCAATTCTTACCCTGAAAGGCAATTGTTTTTATCCCCATTTTACAGTTGAGGAAGTCAATCTTTCAGGAGTTAATATACCCAAGGTCACATTTTCTAAGTACAAGAACCTAGATTCAATCTCATGGGTCTAACTCCAAATCTAGTGCTTTTTACCTCACACAGCACTATATATATACTGTTTCTTTTTTTTTTTTTTTTTTTTTTTTTTTTTTTTTTTTTTTTTTGAGACAGAGTCTGGCTCTGCCGCCCAGGCTGGAGTGCAGTGGCCGGATCTCAGCTCACTGCAAGCTCCGCCTCCCGGGTTCACGCCATTCTCCTGCCTCAGCCTCCCGAGTAGTTGGGACTACAGGCGCCCGCCACCGCGCCCGGCTAGTTTTTTGTATTTTTTAGCAGAGACGGGGTTTCACCGTGTTAGCCAGGATGGTCTCGATCTCCTGACCTCGTGATCCGCCCGTCTCGGCCTCCCAAAGTGCTGGGATTACAGGCTTGAGCCACCGCGCCCGGCCTATATATACTGTTTCTAATAACACAAATATTCACTGCCAACCCCAAATGACATCACTGTAATGAAGATAATGGTTCTAAAGTCAGCAAAAGAGCTGGCTTTTTGAAATGCTAGGAGCTAAGTATTTTACTTACACCACCTTACTTTCTTCCTAACAGTTGTATGTACAGGCACTAGTATAAAGTCCATTTTACAGATGAGAAATCAAAAGGTAAAAATTTAGATGAAGAAACTTAACGTCTCTTAATCAGCACAAAATAACCCAAAGCCAGATCTGCCAACCATGCTGATGCATGCTTGTGTATATCTGACTCATTTTTACGATTCTTCCATTATAGTAAATTTTCATTAAACACTGTTTATTTTTGTTGCCTCTTGTCATATGTCATTTTTTCCTTGACAAGAGACTAGGAGAGATCTTTCTGAAATGTCCAAATAATCATTCACAAACAAAAAATAAGACTTTGACCCTTCTCTCTCAATAAAGACTATGATAGCATGAGAATTGGGCAATATAAGTTTGTTCAACATTTTGTTGTGTCTATATATATGGCATCCACATTGATAAGGCTTTTGTTTTGATATAAGTATATTGACATCTAAAATGTTTAAAAAAACATTTTAATATTGAGAACCAAAACATTTATTGGTGACTTGGTAGGTCAGACAGCCAAAGTGTGCCTTAAATATTTCTTTATATGTTGAACCTATATATATATTATATATATTATATTTTATATATATTTAGTATATAATATATATTTTATATATAGTAACAGATAATATATTATCTGTTAGTAAATATATATTTAGTAACAGATAATTCTGTTAATTAGAATTAAAAGGTAAGTTATTTGATGTCATCTATCTGCTTATGTTGTGTTTTATTTTGTATATACTTTCTCAAGTCTAGTTTTTATTGAACACAACATTTATTGCTCATTTTAAATTTGTTTAATTCAAATATTAGATTTAATGCATGAGTAGTTATTTTATCACTTGAAATATGTTATAAAATGGTAATCAGATTTGAAACCAACTTTTATAAATCGGACATTATTGATATTAGCAGAATAATTCTGAGATTAAAAAATGCAAACTATAAAGGAAAATCAAAGAAAAATAATACAAATCCGCTCTGTTGTCATTTATCACTGGGTCACAATTAACCTCACTGGCAATCTTCCTTTGAAATTATGTACCACTTCCAAGTATGTGTTTGATGTATTTCCTTTTCTTCCAAACAGATTTCTATATGCCCTTTGCCACCCAAATAAAAACTATTTTCTTATGTATAAACAAAACCTATGTGGAAATTTGAACTTAACACACTGGAAAAGTTAATTAGAAATCTCACTTTAGATTGCATTTCGGTCATGATAAATTGTTGTGTGGAATGGGAATGTGGAAGATAAGCACTTCTCAGAATCTGAGGAGATATTCTGGATTAACTGTACAAACAGGATTGCTGGGCTAAACAGTTTTTAAACGAAATCAGTTGTAAGTAATGTATAAGTTTTGATAATATTTAATTGATAAACATTTACCAACAAAATGTGATATTTTGTAGTTGGAAGAGAGCAAGGCATTACAGTCCAATAAGAGCATTTGCAAAGATAAGGGCATGTGTATTCTGGGAACAAAAACTGCTGGAGATAGAGCATGTCTGCTGCATAGGGTTCAAAGCAAGGTGCCATGGCTTATTTGACTGCAAAGGTAGGTTTATTAACCTTTTTGACAGCCCCATTACATTGTGAGCAACTTGAGGGGAAAGGCTGCCATATTCATAGCGGTGAAGCTTGAATAGCCTGGTACATCATAGAAACCCAGTTAACATCTACAGAAAGGAAAGAGTTAAGCAAACTAATCAGTGTAGGGTTTCTTATCTCTTGATAAAAAGCATACTTTATTCTGCAAACATTGATACCAAGGTTATTTGACAAGGGAATACGTTGATCCAACTCTGGCTACAGTTTGGAGGGGTGTTGTGTAGAGACAGAACAAAAGAGTAGTTTGAAAACAGTTGATTTTTTTTTAAATTGATTTCAAGACAATGGGAGAGGGCAAAAATTAAATTAAGGAAATATTACAAACATTACAAGGCTAAATTTTGTACTATGTGTAGCTTTTTAGAGAATGAGGGGAAACATGAAAATGACATTGACTCCCCAATATGCCCTATAAAAATCTTTTTGTTAAGAGCTAAGTTTGTATTTCCAACTACCCACTCTCTCTAAAGACTCCCAAACTATTCACTCTCAGCATCCCAACACTAATTTATTTTTAGGCCTTTCTCTATGTTCCCATCTACACAAATAGTCAATTTGGTTTCTTTTCATTGCCTTGTAACCAAAACCAGTGCCTCCACAGTCTTCCCAACTATGCCTCTCATTTGAGCTCATGTGAAAAAGCCCAGAAGGAAGGATGCAAAGGTCTTGCTTCATTAAATAAGGTAAAAATGCTTGTAAAAGTGGTGTTTTGGAGTGGCAGCTTTAGTTTTAAAAACATAGAACAATTTGTGAGTGCATTTGGGTGTGGTAACAGTAAAAAGAAGGAAGAAAGGGATATTGAGAGCAAAAAGAATAGAATAAAATGGACAAAGAAAATGCATTAGTCTCCCAGGTCATGATAAAGGGTCACAGGCCAACAATAAAGAAAATACTATTGCTGATCTTTCTTTTTAGTTATTTGACTTAAAAGAAAAAAATGTTTTGGTTCTAGGATCTAGCAGGGAAATACCTCAAGGTCATCTATGAAAGTGTAAAGCAAAGATATCTCTTGCTCTTAATAGAGACAAAAACAGATAGATTAAAAGCAAGGGTCTTACAGAAAAGATCTTCAACAATTCCAGAAATGAGGCTGGGAACTGTCATCCCAGCACTTTGGGGGGCCAAGGTGTGTAGGTCATGAGATCAAGATCGAGACCATCCTGGCCAACATGGTGAAACCATGTGTCTACTAAAAATACAAAAATTAGCTGAGTGTGGTGGCGAGGGCCTGTAGTCCCAGCTACTTGGGAGGCTGAAGTAGGAGAATGGCTTGAACCAGGCAGGCGGGAGGTTGCAGTGAACCAAGATTGCACCGCTGTGCTTCAGCCTGGCAACAGAGCAAGACTCCGTCCCAAGAAAAAATTCCAGAACTGATATTTTTTATGCCCCTAAAGGCCAAACTGTTTTGGACTAGCTATCTTAATGCTTGTTTATGACTGATATATGTGAATCCCAAAATAAATATCATAAAAAGACTATTTTTAAGAAAAAAAGTAGGGGGAGATAATGACAATATCATATAATGAAAATGAAAATACAATAGAAGGCAAGTCATCATTGTCCTTGTCATCCCTATCGTCATTATCAAAATCATCAACACCAAGAGCTTTACTCATACTGCCAGAAACTAGTAGGAAATAAAATGTAAAGGAAATCATATTTGTAACCTCAGAAATATAAAACACCTAGGAAAAAATAAATCATGAAATATACAACATTATGGGAAGAACACTAGCAAACCATAACCAGGAGCAGAAAAACAAGGCATAGCCAAGAGAAAGCCATATACATTGCCCCAGATTTAAAGATTATTATAAAAATGTTGAACCTCTTTGCATGAAGCTATAAATTGAGTCCAATCTAACTCCAAATACTGAATTTTTTTGGGTTATGAAACAAAAAACAATTTTACAGTTCCTTTGACATTTAAAGGACATACAAACAGCAATAACAAAAGAATAAGAAATGTGGGAAGATTTGCTTTTCTTTACTGTAACTTATTTTTTAAAAATAGGAATAGTTAAGGGCATATGCTTTTACCATATGAATTAAGATGAAATCAGAAGTCAGCCTGCACATGCCTGTATCCATGCATATACATCCTATATATCAAGACACACATCTTACATTTGGGCACAGTATGAATTTAAAATATGATGTAAGTGATATTCCCAATAAGTACATAAGAAGTTACTGAATAAATGGTGTTGAAATGATAAACTCATTTGCCAAAAATAAATCTAGCAAGCTAACAAAAATTATATCCCTATCTGATTGTATTCGTTTACTAGGGCTACTTTGCCAGGGCAAAGTACCACAGACTTGGTGGTTTAAATATTAGAAGTTTATTTTCTGACAATTCTGGATACTAGCCATTCAAGATCAGAATGTCAGCAGGGTTGATTTCTTCTGAGTCCTCCTTCCTGGGCTTGTAGATTGGCCAGCCAATCTTCTCCCTGTCTTCACATGGTCTTTTCTTGGGATGCCTGTGTCCTAATCTATTCTTATAAGAACGTTATGTTGTATTAAGGCCTACCCTAATGATCTCATTTTACCTTAATTACCTTCTTAAAGGGCCAATCTCCAAATGCAATCACATTCTGAGATAATGGATGTTAGGACTTCATATGAATGTTGGGAGCATATGATTCAGTGCATTATACTCATATTATAAAAATCGTTTCAAAAGAATTAAGAATTTTCAAAACATACTAGAATATTGCCCTTTTGACCTCAATGCACAGGTTTCAGAGATTTTATAAACTTCCTGAAGTTGTAGGAAAAGTTTTCTAAATACGGAAATTTGTGCACATTTTTACTGAAAGACTTCGCCTTTCAAAAGCTTTGTGAAAGGATCTATAATTAATACTTTTTAAGATTAGAACAGTAAAGGTTAGAACAGTAAACTAGAGGAACTTTTAAGTGCTATTCATATAATATTGAAGCAGGTAAAGACTCTCTAAGCATAACAGCAAAAGCACACACCCTAAAGGAAAATATAGATGTGGTTCACTACATAAATATTAAACAATTTTTAAGGAGAAAGAAATTTAAGTTAAAAGTAAAAGCCTGAGGGAAATAATTATTGCATAGATAGGAAGGTAGCATAAAATGGAGTTAAGTACATGGGTTTAAAATAGGCTAATATTAAAGCTATATATCCTATCTGCTACTAGCCATGTGACTTTCAACAAAGTTTTCCTCACTTTTAAATTTCTTTAACTTAAAATGGATATTGCAATACTATCAAATAGGAATACCAAGAAGGTTATACTGGGGTGTGTGTGTGTGTGTGTGTATATATATTAATATTGAGTATATATACATACATATATATACACACACAGACTTGTAAAAAGTACAATAACTAGCACATAGATTTACATCAGTGTTTTCAAAGGCAAAAGTTTAAAATACATATGAATATACATAATTTTATAGTGTTCTTTTTATGTAATATACAAAAATATTTCAAAAAAAAATTTCAATAGAAAAATTAGCATCCAACATGAACAGAAAAATCCAGTAAAATTATGCAGGTGATCAAAACCATCAGAAGCAATACACGGTCTCACACTCAGAATAGCAAATAGGCCAGTCCATGTGGTTTAGAAATGATTTTTACATTGAACTTAGTTTATGCATTATTAATGTGTAATTGCTAGCATATAGTAAGTACTGAAAAATAAAAAAATAGTTCCTACTTTAATGTAAAAAATAACATTAAAACATAATATATAAAATTAAAAACATTATATAAAACATAACATATAAACTCTAAAGAAATGCATGAAGCAAATGACAGAATTTAAAAGGAAATCTAAAGGGCATAAATCGAGGCAGTGGAATGACTTATAACAATTCTAAGTTAACATAAATTTATATAAATAAGTGTGTATGTGTGTGTGTCTGTATTTTAACAAACTCAAAAATGTCAATTTAATACAATATACCACAAAGGGAGAGGGGAAGGATGGTGGCAGGGAAAGGAAAAATCAGCTGGAGTCAATTATGCATATAATTAAGAATGTCTTAGTTTCATTGTTCAGAGTTTCATGTGTTTGAAAGTCCCCCTCCTGGGGAAGGTGAAGAATCTCATCTTTCTCCACCCTCACTCCCTCTTTTCATGTCTCATTCTTTCAGCTCATATTGTCACCACAGATGTGGTGGCTCTATAATTAAGGTCAACTGTGTCACTTGCTGTTGGTCCAGGCAGCCCAGTCTCTCCCAGGGACCTCCTCCACTATGACAAACTCCTCCTTCATGTGCTCAAAAACTGTCTTATGTTGGTTTGGTATGAGAAGGAAAATTGGATGTCATATGTGAATGCACTTTAAAAGTACAAAACAACGGAATGTTTTACCATTACAAACATCTGTTTTGAAGGAGTGATTTAAAAAAGAAAATCTGACAATTGAGGTTTCAAAACGTTCTGTTCAATGACTTGAGCTCCTATAACTTATTGCTGATGTTTGACCTAATACCTTTTTTTTGTTGTTCCACTCAATGTATCATGACTTCACTTAAACATACCTGGAGAACTGAGAAGCCAGCTGTCTTCATCTGTTTGGGTTGCAATAATAAAATGCTGTAGGTAATTTATAAACAATATAAATTTATTGTTTACAGTTATGGAGGCTTGGAAGTACACCATTAAGGCACCACATAGATCATGTCCCAGTGTACCTACTGTGTGTCCTCACATGCCAGAGGAGCAAAAGGGTTCCCTCAAGTCTCTTTTACAAGATCACTAACTCTATTCATGAGGTCAGAACCCTCTTGACCTTATTACTTCCTAAAGATTCCACCTCTTAATAATATCACACTGTGGAGTAAGTTTCAACATATGAATTTTAGGGGGACAATTGAGACCATGGTTACCAGGCTCCCATAAAGGTATCAGTTTAAAAATCTCTGAAATCCTAGCTGACAAAAAAAGATGAGACCATGAAACTCCTAATACTCCTATACTAGAAGTATTAATATTAGGTATGAATTGATAAATCACTATCTTTTTTTAACCGATTAGAAGAAAAAATAACCTGTCTTAGAATAGGGATAGGAAATGGAAAAAATGAAAGGCAAACAAAATACGTGGACCCACATCACAATAGCAAGAAAGTTATGATCCAAGCTTCTGATGCAGGAGCATAATAATTGAGAGTTGTCACTCACAGGTCATCAGTGTGAGAAGGCACCTTATATTGCTGTTGCTGTTGCCCGGCAGGCCATCTACCTCCAAAGGTAGCTCACACTCCAAGTCATGCCACTTTTCATTAGTATCTGTTTATTAGTCAAAGAGTTTTACAAAACAGACTGTCTCATCCAGGAATGTATGAAACAGATTTGTCATAAGACTGGATCACTGTAAATGTGGATGATATAAAGCTTCAAGTAACAGAGAGAAAGCTCATTCTAAATTATTCATAAGGAACATGACTCCAGACTGAAGAAATATCCCATGTAAAATGAGCCTATGTCAGCACACACCTGTCTTATTTTTATTTCCCACTTTGGCTTGCCATCTTATGTATACAAAGTATCTCTGAGATTACTATGATTTAGTTGCTTGCTAGTTGCTAATATTACATCATTGAAATGAGAACTACATTAACCATGTCTGTGATGTGCCTTGCATAAAGCGGAGATGGCAGAAGGGGGTCCCTGAATATATGTAACTCACATCTGGCTGTGACAAGGTACAAATTTCTTCTATACTCTGAGTTGCATTACTTCAAGTGTTAATTTTCATGAGCTGAGAATTTTTTAACCCACCAAATTAATTTTCTGAAACACTAAAGTGTGGTTGATAATCTTAATAATATAAAAATTTCCTCATTTTTCCAGGTTTAATTTTGCCCTATTTACAGGCCATTTAGATAATGCAAATTAAAGCGTTCATTTTTATTCTGCTAAAGTATATACAAGAATGTAAATGAGAAATATTTCAGCCAAGTAGCCAATTATGTATGTATACCAAATATGTATTTGTGGCTATACATATATAAATACATGTATACCTTATTGCCACTTTGCAAAATATGTGTTTATTCTCATGTGGGCTCATGAAGACATTTTGCTTTTAATTTCTCTCTCAAGTAACAAATTGTGTAGCTCCAGAATGTTGCTTACCATTACTGGTTTGACCTTAGGGACAGTTACTTCATTACCTTTCTGAACCGTACTTCAAAATAATTAATTAATTGATGTTCTTAGCAGCCTCATTCTGACAAAAACATATGATACTCAAATGTTAAACATGGAACCTCAGATGAAACTGTCAGGAAAAAGCTGAAAAGTGGTTATTAATATGGCTTTTGATAAATATCTGCTCAGCCTCACACTGTGCCTCGTCTGTTTTCATCTTGGAAAGTAGTTAATCTGATTGATGAAGATCCTGGTTCAGATTGTCTCCCATGCTGAGTTTAATAAAGGCACTTAAAAAAATTATTTTCAAGTTTTGAAGATGTTTATGCCTTCTTGTTTGACTGTTTTTCAGGAGCACAAATTTTAAGTGTTGCCCATACCATTTCCTAAAATGGTAGGTGTGTCTTACTGTCGCACATCTCATAAGCACAAGAATTGAGACTGGTTTCCATGCCATCACTCTTTGTAAAGTGATATTTAATGGGCATGTTGTCAAAAGGCTAATGCTAACCCTTCAGGCACAAGCCCATCCAGACAAATCAGGCAACCAGCACCAATGGGTTACAACACTTGGCTCATTATCATTACCCAGCATCTCCCACGAGGCCTGACATTTTTTCATCATAATTCCATCAAATAGTTCCACGTCTACATTAAGCACAGTCGCAGCAATGACTGACACGATAGGCCATGGCTATGCTTCATGATAGTCATGCTCTGTGGTGTAGCCACTTAAGTGCTTTCCAGTCACCTTAATAATTGTCAATGTACAATACTCTCTCCATTTTAACGAGAAGGAAATTTGGTACAAGAAGGTGGTTCAAAAATCTGATTGGAAGTATTCAAGGTCATTTTTTTTTTCTTTGGCTGCTAGAATTTAATTTAAATTCTTTTTTACTTTAAGTTGCAGGATACATGTGAACAATGTGCAGGTATATGTGTGCCATAGTTCATGGCTACACCCATCAACCTATCACTTAGGTTTTAAGCCCCACGTGCATTAGCTATGTCCTGCAAAGATCAGTTTTCAACTATCAATGTCATAGTAACTGGCCAGTGTGACAAGTCAAGAGAATGGAAACCTTTTTGTTTGTGTGGTCAACTATGTTTAGATGACATCACTATGATCAAATTATGCATCAGCATTCAAATGAGAGAGAAAACTTCGTGCTAAACTCCTTGTTCTTCTGGTATATGGCCTACCATCATGCAGGCAATTATGTTCCTCTATCACTTCAACATTATAAATGAATGAGAAAAGTGAATGTCATTTGTAGATGCAGACTTCAATAACCTTTTTGCACGACGTAGCGATGTAACTTGAAGTTGCAAGCTCTAGTAGCTGTGTATACTCTCATTCAATGGTACCTTTTCTGTATCAGTTACTGAGTTATAAAAGACTTAGTTCATTGTCTTCAGTTATTTTCTGAATATCTAAGTGTTCTGTGTGTGTTTATAAATTCATATAGGTTCACACTCAAAGTCTAAAACAGTGTGCAGCTTAAAGACATCAGTTGTATTTTAAATTAAAAAACATTTAGTGATTAGGGCCAATATATACTGAATTGAAATAAGCCTCATTTATAATGAATCAGTTACTGATATGAATTGCCACTTGTTTCACACCTTGTGAGGCAAATTTGATAAATTTAACATACTTCTTACATGAGAAACCTAGAAAATAGTTCGTTTCCCCCTTTTAAAATTCTTTCTACCCTAACAAGTTATTCTGGGTCATCTATGAGAAAAGGGATTTGTTTATACACCTTTCTCCATACTAAAATAACATGTAACTTCAAGTTGATATATTCATTAGCATGTGTTCAGGTATAGTGTTATGCCCAGACCGTTTATTCCCCGAAGAAGACCACCAGAGTCCAGAGTCAAAGCTAAGCAGCAAGGATCTTTATTACAGGTTCGAACCTGGAACTCTCCCTCGCTCGTGAAACGAGACGGGCAGGAGAGCTCCCCCACTCAGCTCCGAACAATGTTATATAGTCTAAGAAAAGTGGGCATAGAGTTATTATACAAATCAGATATGATTGGCTAGTGTTTGAACAAGGCGATTTGGCTAACTATGATTGGTTCCTGCCATTTCTGATATTTTGGTTCAAACTTTGAGGCGGGAGAGCAGGTTTATGGCAGCAAGAGTTTATCTTACTTAAACACGTCTTGTGACCTTGCCTCAGAACTTACAAAATCTCTGGTATGTGCAAAACAAAATCTCTGGTACGTGCAGAAAACCAGGTACTCACAGAACTTATGAAATCTCTGGTATGTGCAAAGATTAGAGAGCAGAACAAGGGTGTAGCGGGTGGGGGGCGGGTACACATCTATCTTTGTGTCCTTTCATTTCTCCCTTCTCATAAGTAACTGGATGTCCAATCTTGGATTTCCAGAGTCTTATAATATAGCCTCACTTTCTGGGTGCAGGAGAGGCTGGTGATGGCTACGGAGGACCATTAGTTGGATGGTATCAAACCTTTCTCTGACAAATTGTAAAATTTTATTTACCACACAGGGGCCTATAGTGAATAGAAGTAGTAAAGACATTAGGGGGCCTAAAAGGGGTGCCAGAAGGGAAAACATTGAAGAGCTCCACCAATTGTTAGCGGCTGTAGTGAATTGTTGCTTTTTCATTTCTAAGCTTAGTTCGTGTAGGCGTTGGACTCTTTCCTCAACTAACCCTGACTCATTTATATAGAAACAGCATTCTTCTTTGAGGAACATACAGGTACCTCCTTTCTCAGCCGTGAGTAAGTCTAAGGCTCTGCGGTTTTGAAGGGTGACCTGTGCTAGGGAGGTGAGCTGCCGCTGAAGGGAGGCTAGGGAATAGGCGGAGTCTTCCATAGCAACAGAGAATTGTTGTAACAGCTTGTCGTTTTCTATCATGGAGTGTTGTAGGGCCCCTCCTGCTAACCCCGCTGCGACGACAGAGGTGGTTAAGGATATTCCGGCAATTAGTGGTAGAAAAACTGCTCATCTATGTCGCGCAGTTTTAGTTGGGGCGGTCCCTGCCCAGCCTATGAACTCTGCCGGGGTTAGCAGTGTCAGTCGGGGAACTAGGGTAACAGGGATACACAACTGTCCGTCAGAGATGCTTTTGGACAGAGTTTTTAACAGAGTCATATTACACCAGAAGAACACACCAGGGGGAGCATATATGGGACTATTAGGGTATGTAGCCGATTGGTTACAGAGGCTGTTGCTAAATGCCGAATAACAATAGGGGTATTTCTCTTGGTATGGGTCACGGTACAGGGCTACATCGGGTATCGTGACTATCGATGAGTTAAAACCTGTATAGTTTGTGGGAGGGGAGGATAGAGGAACAGCCGTTAATGGTGGTCTTCCTAGGGTTGCACACATAAAGCAAGAGGACAGGTAGCCTAAACCAGTGAGGTTGGCGAATGCTAGCCCTTCCCGTAATAGAGTTAGCCAGGAGAAGGGCTGCAAGTCTTGTGATAGCTTGGTTTCTTGCCTGTGGATTTGTGTGTGGATTAAGGGTTGAATCTGGACTAGACTTCTCCACAGATATAAATGGCTACTGGGCCAGGTACTAGTTGATGAGTAATATACTCCCCCATGTTGTGGGGTTGTCCACCGAGAGTCCCATGGGTCTCTAATTATCCAAGTGTAAGTGACAGGAGACTCAGTTTTGTAAAAATACCACCCTTGTCGTTCTCTCCAGTATCGGACAGAGTGCGTCTTACAGTAGCTATATGGGCAACCTGCACTCTGGTGCCACCAATAATTTTTACAATTATATTCAGTTTGATCATATTCAAAACAGATCATGGGTATTGCTGGTTGGGCAATCTGGAACCTAGTGAAATTGAGGTAAACTATAGTATTACACCCTGACGGGGGGCAGTCTGCGCTAGCTAGCAGTTTACCCACTTGGGGGGTTTCCCCGGGGTGAGTTTTGTTCTCATAGAGCCAGAACCTCCAGACATAGGGATTAGACGGCGCAGCAGTGAGGAGAGTCAGATGCATAAGGCATAAAAGCATAGGTAAGCTAGACATGGTTACGGCTATGGGGATGACGGCGCAGGGTTAGCTTTAAGGGATTGTTCTTAGCTTTGTCTACAGTCCATGTAACCGGTGCTCCAGATGGCTCGAGAAGGTCGGATGTTGGGTCCACTGGTTTGACGTGTGTGTAGTGGATCCACGAAGCGATGCCTTCTACTTTGAGAGCGGTGGGAGTAGTCAGGAGTACTTGCAGTGGTCCTTTCCACCTGGGTTGAAGAGTTTCTTGCCGGTGGCGCTTGACTAGGACCCAGTCTCCCGGCTGGAACGGAGGCGGCGTCGGCGGAGGTCCTGCCTCTTACAGTTCTCGTAGTCTGCGCCAAATTTCCTGGTGAATTTTCTGTAAGGCTTGTAAGGAGAACAGGAGCTCAGAGACATTTTCAGTTTCAGGTTTGAGTAAGTCATCTTTTAGACTGGGGACCAGGGGTGGGGGTCTGCCATACATGATTTCATATGGTGTGAGGCCTAGTCTGTAAGGGGTATTTCGGGCCCGGAACAGAGCGTAGGGGAGAAGTACTACCCAATTAGCGCCAGTCTCCATGGTCAATTTAGTTAAGGTCTCCTTCAGAGTCCGATTCATCCTTTCTACCTGTCCTGAGCTTTGGGGCCTATAAGCACAATGTAATTTCCAATTTGCCCCCAGAATGGAAGCCAAATCCTGACTTACCTTAGCAACGAAGGCTGGTCCATTGTCTGACCCTATTTGGACGGGAAAGCCATACCTGGGGAGGATTTCTTCCAAAATTTTCTTTGCTACAACTTGAGCAGTTTCTCTCTTAGTTGGGAACGCTTCTGTCCATCCTGAAAAAGTATCTCAGTCTCTGACGTTACAGCCGCTCCTGCATACCGCTGGCCTTGGTGGACATAGCTGCTGCCATCAGTGAACCAGGTGAGTTCTGTGTCGGGGAGCGGACGATCTTGCAGGTCCTCCCGCACCCCATGCACCTGAGCCAGTATCTCAGTGCACTCATGGGACAGGGCGTCCAAGTCTGGATTTGGCAGCAGTGAAGCAGGGTTTAAAGAGGTTGGGGGCAGAAAAGTTATTCTGAGGGGGTTTAACAGCAGTCCTTGATAGTGGGTGAGCCGGGCGTTACTCATCCATCGGTCCGGCGGCTGCCGGAGGACGCCTTCAATGGCATGCGGGGTTATAACGCGCAACGCTTGCCCCATGATAAGTTTATCAGTGTCTCGGACCATTAGGGCGGTCGCCGCGATTATCCGGAGGCAGGGTGGCCAGCCAGCAGCCACTGAATCTAATTTTTTTGACAAATAGGCAACTGGCCTCTGCCAGGGGCCTAGGTACTGTGTTAACACGGCTTTTGCAACACCCTTACTTTCATCCACGTATAAGTGGAAGGGCTTGGAGACATCAGGGAGCCCCAGCACGGGGGCTGATAACAAGGCAGTTTTGATTTGCTGAAAGGCCAGCTCAGCCTCTTCCGTCCAATTGAAGGGCTGCCGTTCCTTTGTTGCCTGGTATAGGGGCTTGGCTAACTCAGCAAATCCGGGTATCCATAACCTACAGAACCCTGCCGACCCCAGGAATTCTCTCACTTGCCGTGTTGACTGGGGTCTAGGGATGCGTAGGACTGTTTCCTTTCGGGCTTTGGTTAGCCAGCGTTGCCCCCCTTTTAATAGGTACCCCAGATAAGTTACCTCCGACTTGCAGATCTGAGCCTTTGTTGCTGAGGCTCGGTAGCCTAGCTCCCCCAGAGTCTTCAGGAGGTCCTCAGTCCCTCGAACACAAGTTTCCGGGGAACTGGCTGCTATTAAGAGATCATCAACATATTGCAAAAGAGTTATTTCAGGGTGTTGCCGCCGGTACTCACCCAGATCTTCATGAAGGGCTTCATCGAACAGGGTTGGCGAGTTCTTGAACCCTTGTGGCAGTCTGGTCCATGTTAGCTGACCGTTGATGCCCCTCTCAGGATCCGTCCATTGAAATGCAAAGAGTTCTTGACTTTTGGGAGCCAGAGGAAGGCTGAAGAAAGCGTATTTTAGATCAAGAACGGTATACCACTGTTTTTTGGGATGTAAGGCACTCAGAAGGGTATATGGATTGGGCACAGTGGGATGTATGTCCATGACCCTTTTATTAATTTCTCTTAAATCCTGTACTGGCCTGTAGTCCGTACTGTTGGGTTTACGAACAGGTAACAGTGGAGTATTCCAGGATGAGTGGCAAGCCCGTAGGACTCCCTGGTCTAGGAGTCGACGGATATGGGGCGTAATTCCTTCTCTTGCCTCCAGGGGCATAGGATATTGCCGAACCCGAACCGGGTCTGTCCCTGGCTTAACTTCCACAAATATGGCAGGTCGATGTTTAGCTAGCCCCAAGCCCCCAGTTTCTGCCCACGCTTCAGGGAAACGCTGGAGCCAAGAGTCAATTCCCTGATCGGGGGGCTTTTGCTCTTGATGGAGTCGGTACTCATCTTCTAAGGTGACAGTCAGGATAGATATTGGCCTGTTTTGGGAATCAGTTATCTTGGGCCCTTCTGGCTCAAAGTGGATTTGGGCCCCCATCTTTGTCAGCAAGTCCCTCCCTAGTAGAGGGCAGGGGCTCTCTGGGATGACTAGGAAGGAATGGGAGACTTTTCCCGTTCCTAAGTCTACAGTCCTCTGGGTTGTCTAGGGGTATTTTTTGATGCCTGTGGCCCCGTGCACCCAGGATGTTTTCTTAGACATTTTTCCAATTGGTTTGGTTAGGACTGAGCGTTCCGCCCCAGTATCGACCAAGAAGCGAACTGGGGATCCCTCCACTTGCAAAGTTACCCTGGGTTCGGGGAGGGGGTCCGAACCCCGTCCCTCCCTAGTCAGAGTCCTGGGTAACGAGTACGGAGGTAGGGTTAGCTGGTCTCCGTTTCTTTGGGCAGTCTTTAATCCAGTGGCCACGTTCCTTGCAATAAGCACACTGATCTTTTTCTAATCCTTGCCTAGGGCCTTGCTTTTTCTGCTTTCTGTTTTGGCCATTTCCTGCCTGGGGGAAAGCTGCTACTAAGACTCGCTGGGCCATCTGAAGGAGGTCCTGAATCTGCTTTCCCTCTAAACCTTCTAATTTCTGGAGTTTTCTTTTAATATCTGGTGTTGCCTGGTTTACAAAGGACGTTACTACCGCTGCCTGATTTTCCGGTGCTTCCGGGTCCATAGGGGTAAACTGTCTGAAGGCTTCCATTAATCTCTCTAAATACACAGCGGGGCTTTCTGTCTTACCTTGTAACACAGAATATACTTTAGCCAAATTGGTGGGCTTGCGAGCTGCAGCCCGGAGACCCGCCATTAGAGTCTGGCGATAAATGAGCAGTCATCCCCTACCTTCTGCCGTGTTGTAGTCCCATCTGGGCTGGGTCAAAGGGAAAGCCACATTAATGAGGTCAGGATTTGCAGTTGGCTGGCCGTCATCTCCTGGAACCAGTTTTCTGGCCTCAACTTGAATTCTTTCCCGCTCCTCCGTTGTGAACAGGATTCGGAGGAGCTGTTGACAGTCATCCCAGGTCGGCTGGTGAGTAAACATGACACTGTCTAACAATGAGGTTAGATCTTTGGGATTATCTGAGAACCGAGCATTTTGGGACTTCCAATTGTATAAATCACTGGTGGAAAAAGGCCAATACATGAGACGGGAGAGCCCGGTATCATCGAGCGATCCTATTTCTCTGAGAGGCAGGGCTACAGTGGAGTCAGGGAGTCGGGAAGCTTGGTCCCGCTGTACGCGGCCTCGTGTTCGGCCGGCCGGCCCCCCCAGGTTACTTTCACTCTCGGCTGCTTCCGCTTCTCGGTTTCCCTCTACGGAAGCACCACCCTGGGGGACTGGGTCCTGCGGGATAAGGTGCGGATATGGTGGGGGAAATGTGGGTTCTAACGTTAGGGGGTCCTGGCTGTCCGGCAGCACAGGGGCCGAGGGAGCAGAGGGAGTCTTTTGTCTTGTAGGTCGCGTTACTAGGACTTTGCAGGGCTCAGGGATGAATGGAGTTATCCAGGGTGGTGGGTTTTCCACAAGATCCTGCCACACTAGAATATAAGGAATTTGATCAGGATGTCCTGACTGCCCTGGCAGGAAAATCTTAGTTTTTACCTTAGTAATAATAGAGAGACAGAAAGTTCCTTCGGAGGGCCACCCTACGCTGAAAGAGGGCCACTCCGAACGGCAGAAAGTAACTAGCTTTCCCTTCTTTAGTTCTACGCTTAAGTTACGCCCCCGAGCCTTCACATCCTTAAAATTGGTAACAAGGAGTGAGAGCAGCGTGCTCTGGTTGTTGCCCATCTTTGGACTGCTCCTACAAAGAGAAGGGGGGACGAAAATGAGTGTGAAGCAGAGGGGGGGAGTATCCGACAGGTCCGGTCCTAGAAGGGGAAGAAAAGGTTTTATGTTTCGTTTTGGGCTTACACTTAACACTTAACAATAACGGACAGACAGTAATAACGATGAGCATTCGCGAGCGCGTGTCGGACTTCCGACCTGAGTCAGACGGGGCAACCAAGGATGGAGGCCCCCATATGGGCACTGGGGAACGTCTCCCACCAGTCCCGAGTGGCTGTCTTCTAGCGCGTCCGCCAAGACCGTGCCACTTACAGAACAGACCAATACAGATTACAGATTACGGATTTCGCGAAATTTCAGGGAGACAGACAGAGACAAAGACAGAGACAGTGACAAAGCCGGCTTACCTACAGATTAAGATCCGTTGACTTGGGGGTCTGGTGGGCTTGGGGGAAATCCCGGACGAGCCCCCATTTGTTATGCCCAGACCGTTTATTCCCCGAAGAAGACCACCAGAGTCCAGAGTCAAAGCTAAGCAGCAAGGATCTTTATTACAGGTTCGAACCTGGAACTCTCCCTCGCTCGTGAAACGAGACAGGCAGGAGAGCTCCCCCACTCAGCTCCGAACAATGTTATATAGTCTAAGAAAAGTGGGCATAGAGTTATTATACAAATCAGATATATGATTGGCTAGTGTTTGAACAAGGCGATTTGGCTAACTATGATTGGTTCCTGCCATTTCTGATATTTTGGTTCAAACTTTGAGGCGGGAGAGCAGGTTTATGGCAGCAAGAGTTTATCTTACTTAAACACGTCTTGTGACCTTG
This sequence comes from Macaca nemestrina, assembly GCF_043159975.1. NCBI lineage: Eukaryota > Metazoa > Chordata > Mammalia > Primates > Cercopithecidae > Macaca > Macaca nemestrina. Next base: position 79,399,255 of record NC_092128.1, on the reverse strand, counting down.
CCTCAGAACTTACAAAATCTCTGGTATGTGCAAAACAAAATCTCTGGTACGTGCAGAAAACCAGGTACTCACAGAACTTACGAAATCTCTGGTATGTGCAAAGATTAGAGAGCAGAACAAGGGTGTAGCGGGTGGGGGGCGGGTACACATCTATTTTTGTGTCCTTTCAATAGCTACCATTCAGAGGAAAATAAACCCATTACTATGAATTCAAACAGTCCTTTGATAATTTTACTAATGATAACATATCACCCAGTTTAGAGAAGTGGTAAGATTATCAGAATCTCAGGACCAAGAAACCATTTTTTGTCTGAAAAATCATACAGCACTAGGAAAGTAAATATACCTAGTCAATGCCTATTAAAAAAAAAAAAACAGATATTATCTTTGGTCTCCAAATTTCAGCCTTCTATTATAAAAAAATATTTTTTAGAAAAGATCTCTTGAACCTTATATTGGTGTTAAAGGTTTGCATGAAAATGATAACATTAGCAGAGAGAGGACCATGGTGATCGATTTTGTATTATGATTCTTCAGAGAGAATGAATAGGATATATTATAAAATAAAAAATTGTCTCACATAATTATGGAATCTGGAATCGCATAATTTGCCATCTGCAAACTGGAGACTCAGGTAAGCCAGTGGTATAATTCTACTTTAAGAGTTGAAGGCCCGAGAATCAGAATGTGATGATACAAATTCCTGTCCAAGGGCAGAAAAGACTAAAGTTCCAGCTCAAGGCAGGAAGCAAAAGGGGATAAGTTTTCATTAATCTTCCTTTTGCTCTATTCATGCTTTCAATGGATTGAATGATTCCCACTGATTCAAATGTTCATTTCATTCAGAGTACTTTCATAGACACACCCAGAAATAATGTTTAATTGAAGCATCCCATGGCACGGTCAAATTGACACATAAAATTAGCCATCACACCTGATCTGCATTTTAAAGATGAGGAAATATACTGATAATAGAGTGAGGAGGCAGCCATTGAAGCATGCTTCCAGCACAGGAAAATGCAGGCAGACACCTAGAGGCAAAAAGTATGAGGCACATAAAGGAAAAGTTTCAGTGCATGATTTTTATCCGGACTGTTTGTGGCAAGCAGCTTTCAAATCCCCACTTGGTATTCATCCCTTCCTGTCATCCCATTATTTTGAGTGTAGGCTGAATTTATTGACTCATTTCTAACAAGTAGAATACAGAAAAGTTGATGGGATGTCACTTCTGTAATTACATTCCAAAGGACTGACTTTGGTCTTGTTAGCTTGCTCTTGTTCTCCCTCCTTCCCTCCCTCCCTCCCTCCCTCCCTCCCTCCTACCCTCTCACTTCCAACTCTGGAACTCTGGTGAAACAAAGCAGTGAGAACCACTTAGGGTGGCCTCTGACCAACTAGCAGCAAGAAAATCAGGTCCTCTGTTCACAGTCCACCAGGAACTGAATCCTGCCAACAACATGAGCTTAGAAGTGGATTATTCCCCATCAGATCTTCAGATGAGACTAGAGATCTGACACATTGATTACATCTTTGTGAGAGACTGAGGCAAAGGACCCAGTTAAATAATGACCAGATTTATAGTCCACAGATCTGTGAGATAATAAATATGTGTTGTATTAAGCCTGTAAGTTCTGGGGTTAAATGTATACATAGGCAGAGATAACCAATGCAAGTCAAATGTTTATTAAACCAGAATTTGCTGCACCTAAAGCAGGACTGATCAAGTACCTTGCTCAAGAAAAAATACTCAGTATATTTTTAGTGAAGGAAATGAGGCATCTGAAGAGAATTTATGTCTAGAAAACACATAAATGTTAACATTCTATTTTCACTGGGCTTTCAAATAGTCATTTTTAATTTTAGGAAAAAAAGTAGATCACTTCTGACCCTTGGGGACACATGTTATGTTATATGAAAATATAAAGTGACTAAGAGGTCTGCAAGGAAAGTAGTGACCCCAGAAGATCCTGGATTCAATCAAAAAAGAATGGAAGAAACTATTCATGTTAACTGAAAGAACTTTGTAAATTGCTCTCAACTGGAAGAGAAGTTCCGCAGGGCACAGGAGAAAGGCTTGGGGATGATGACCGGGATTAATAAGAAGAGGATGATAGCTTTTTAACTGGGAAAAGAAGAATATCCAAACAGAAAATGTTAAATTTTGGTGAGGAATAGAAACTACAACTCTGAAGCATAAGGATTGACTCAGCTCAGGGCTTGACAGTCCCAACTTGTGGGAATAGTCATCCTAGTCCTGAGAGCATGTCTACATTAATCATATCCAGGTATGTATCAAGCAGGGGCAATGAATGTACTGTTTTTGCTCTATACTAAGATGAAAGTTTGGCTTAAATATTTTTTAGAGACAGATGTGGTTAAAGCCTTATCCTCAGGGAAAGTCACTGTATCAAGAGATTCTAAGTTACCAATATTGTACTCATTTTAAATAAAATTTTTATATTGTGCCTGCCCTGTAATAGAAACACTACCTACTTGCCCAAAATACAATTGCTTCAGAAGGGAGTACAGTTACTTATGTTTCTTTAGTTAAAGGTTAACCCTTCCCCCATGATGTGTCAAGTGACACTGTGGGGACACAGAGGACAAGTCAGGGTTCTGTTTAAATCTGAAGACTCCCTCAGGAAGTTTGTTGAACACAGATTTTCTTCACATTTATGTTCTAACACTGAAAAATCAGTATATGGAAAAGAGTTCTTCCGAATGAATTTGCATGTGAATATTTAGTGGCAGAGTATGCTCAATGTCTATATTCAAATGAATTCACTAAAGTTGCTCTCTAATTTTCTATTACAAATACTTTTATAAAATGTCCCAATTTTATCACTTGTAGGCAAATATCAAGAGTTTAATCTTTCAAGATTTCCTGGTGGAGCCACTAACATGAATAAGCACATCATTCATTGGATATTTTTTAAATGAACTTGTTATTTTAGAATAATTTTAGATTTACAAAATAGTTGTAAAGAGGGTTTATGAATTCCCCATATCCAGATACTCCTATGATTAACATCTTATGTGAGTATGGTATACTTATTATAATTACCGAACCAATATTGATACATGCCTCTTAATAAATGTCCATATTCAGATTTTCTCCATTTTTGCTCAATGTTATCTTCCTGTTCCAGGATGCATCCATGTAGACCACATTACGTTATTTAGCTGTCAGGTATCCTTAGGTGTCTCTTAATTCTGATAGTGTTTCACAGACTTTCCTTGTTTTGATAACCTTGATAGTTTTGAAGGAGTACTAGGTTAGGTATTATATAGAAAATCTCCCAGTTTGTCTGATGTTTTTCTCATGATTAGAATGAGGCATGTTATTCCACACTTTTAATTTCAAGTTAGTGGGAGAGCTAGGAGGGAGTGGGTAAGGCAGGACAAACATTATTGACTATCACAATAATTAAAAATTGAATTTAAGAACCTTGGTAATGCCATTTAAAGTTAAAAATCAATATATTTAGTTGCCTTATAAAAATCTTAAGTTTTACAACAACAACAAAAAAGACAATCATTTGGGAAGTATTGCTTTAAAAGTAATTATTTCATAGCTAAACATAAGATTCCATTATCCCACCAGATTATTTTAAATCTTGAAAATTTAAAGTGCATATAAGTACCAGTACATCAAATTCCTTAGTTTCAGCCAAAAAAAGAAGGGGCACCCTTTTCTGAAACCCCAGTCAGTTAAACCAAATGCTGATAATTCAAGAATGGGGAACTTAACAAATGATACAAAGACCAGGATACTTTACTCTCAGCCATCAGAGGAGGTTGTTATTCATTGTGGTTTTCATTCATTTTTCATAGGAAAAGTACAGCTAAATATATAGGAAAATGCAAATAGGATCTGTGTCAAATGTGTATTAAGAATGATTTGCAGCGTATTTTACTAATTACTAAATAAATTGGTAAGACAGAAGAAAAACCTAAGTGGGCATTCTACTGACAAAGATAAAATATAATTTCTTATATTTGATTTGATTCTTATGTTTGATTTGAACATAAGATTTCTTTAAAATATTATTTTAAATATTAGTTTGAAATGTTAATGTTCTATGAAGCTTTCTCTGAGCCATTCTTGTGTACCTAGTATACAAATAGCATAGCACACCTTTTGCTTACAGATTTTATATAATTTAGCATGTTGAATTATATTGTCATTGTGTTTTACATGTTCATTCCCCCGATTGGATGTATTTAATCTACTTTCAATATCTATGGAACGTCTACTCTATAATAGGCAATTAAATGAGTTATACCTGATGTAAATGACGAGTTGATGGGTGCTGACGAGTTGATGGGTGCAACACGCCAACATGGCACACGTATACATATGTAACAAACCTGCACGTTATTCACATGCACCCTAGAACTTAAAGTATAATTAAAATAAATAAATAAATATATATATATATATATATAAATAAATAAAATGGCTAAAAATGAAGGCTCTAATTAAAATGATACCTTTGGATCTTGAATCCACTTACTAACTTCACTGTAATCTTGGACAAGTTGCTTCACCTTGCTGACTCTTAATTTCTTCTGTGAGCAGGGGATAATAAATAGCCCATTCCTCACAGAATTGACAGGTTTTATATGAAGAGATGTCTACGTTTATACACACTTATATAGGTATGTGTTGTGTGTATGTATAACAGATGTTATACATATATACACATATATATAACATGTTATATAACATATATAAAACTCAGATTTCCTGAAACATAGTAAATGTTCAGTGAATGTTATATGTTGTTATAATTCTAGATTTTAAAATGCCTTATATATTCTGAGAATTCAATGCTAGCAATCAGTGAGCTTTCATTATAGTGAAAAGCAGGCAAGTAAAAACCAATTTTAATATACTGCTATGATAAGAGATACACAAAACGCTATCAAAAATAGACAACCTTACATAGAATTTTGGGAAATAGGAAAGTCTGACCCTTGTTTCTTTTCTGTTAAAAGATGATTGTTTAGTTGATGCTCAAGTCCCTTGAAGCTCTTTTTATATGTATCCTAATACCAGGGGCAAAAGTCCAGTACATACAAAGCTATTGAGGTTTTTGGATCACATAACCTTATGAATCACAAAGGTTACCAAACCAACACAGTTATGAAGGCCTGCAAAACTACAAAACGTTTCTTAATTTTATTTTCATGGAAAAACTTGTATATCTAATATGAAAAGAGAAATTCTGTTTGTATACTTCACAAAAACAGTCTGGTAAAGAATTAATAGTTTGAACAGTAGATCTTTCAAGTTACTATCTACTTATTGTATCCCATCAGTACTTCTACTTTATAACCCCATATAGTTATTTTAAACCAAATGAAGTTAGACAGTTTTGCACAGTTTACTGAAACGTAGGTTAGTGAGTTTAAATCAAAATTAACATTTAGGTTCCAGAAGGATGTGCATGGTTTAAGAGAATTAAATTTTTCCTATAAAAATCTACTTAGTGAGAAATCTTTATGAAAAGTTAAAATGTTTTTCACTACATGGAAAGGAAAATACTGTTTACTAGCTCTTGGTCAACAGAAAGACCACCACTTAGTTCCCCACTTGGGTGTTTGAGTGTGAGAAAAGGACACAAGTAAAATACAGGACATATATTAGTGTGTTTTGGCTCACATACACCATAGAATATTATGCAGCCATAAAAAAGGATGAGTTCATGTCTTTTGTAGGGACATGGATGCAGCTGGAACCATCATTCTCAGCAAACTATCGCCAAGAACAGAAAACCAAATACCACATGTTCTCACTCATAGGTGGGAATCGAACAATGAGATCATGTGGACACAGGAAGGGGAACATCACACCCTGGGTCCTATTGTGGGGAGGGGGTAAGGGGGAGGGGGGAGGGATAGCATTAGGAGATATACCTAATGTAAATGACGAGTTAATCGGTGCAACACACCAACATGGCACATGTATACTTATGTAAGAAACCTGCACATTGTGCACATGTACCCTAGAACTTAAAGTATAATTAAAAAACAACAACAACAACAACAAAGAAAACAAACAAAAAGAAGAACAATGCTCCAGAATATCTCAATGATTTCTTTTCCTATCTCCCTGCCAAAGTTATGAGGGGATTTTTCTCAGCTTTTCATTGTGAGAACCTAGTAAAATTTCTAGAGGTAAAAACTCATAAAAGTGTGAGGGACTTCTATGACTGGGTCCCGTTAGAGTTTAACTCTCAGACTTGCCTCTGCTCTGAGCCTCCAGCAATTTGTCAGTCTAGGTTTTCCTACCACAGCACAGTGTCCCGGGAGGTTTCTGCTTGGCATTTCAGGTCGGTTGTGATTGTTTGCATTTGCCTGTCTGTCTCTCCAATTTTGGGGTCAGTAGTTTGTCCTGTGACCTCACTTATCTGACACACCTAAGAAGAATTGTTGATTTTTCAGCTTGTTCATCTTTTTACTTGTTAGGATGGAGTGATGACTTCCAAGCTCTTTGCATGATGAACTGGAAACCAGAAGTCTAATGTTTCTCTAAAATAGAATACAGGTGAGGTTTTAAATTCTACCTGGAACTAGTTTTAATTGCAGATTATTTGTGATTATTAATACATTTAACTTTTTCCTGTCATTTTAATCTTTTTTTGCTCCTTTTCCCTTTTTCTGTCTTGCATTTATTTGTTACTCATTATTGCTTTATCCCATTTTTTCTTCTTTTTCATTTTGAATTAACATATTAACTTCTATTCTTTAATCAATTTTGGTAGAATATTTAGCAAAAAATATGTTAATATTTGTATGCTTCTCTCAAATAGTTTAAGGAGACAAATCATTAAATCTCATCACCTTCTTATGAAATATCTTTCAGCATTTTAGTTATGTCTTATGATTTCATAAATGATATATTTTAGTTTTTATTCAAACTTTGTTTATAACACACAAACTTACCAGTCTCTGCAGAAAATGAGAATTGCTCATTTTCTTCACTAAGCAATTTATTAGATTTTTTTCAAATTTTTATTTTAAGCATTTTGTTTTTTATCACTGTGGCTAGTTTTCAGAGAGACGTTTATTCAGAGTATAAAGTACTCCAAACTAAAGAGAAGGGTGTATGTGTCCAGTAATTTATCCATTTCTTCTAGATTTTCTAGTTTATTTGCATAGAAGTGTTTATAGTATTCTCTGATGGTAGTTTGTATTTCTGTGGGATCAGTGGTGATATCCCCTTTATAATTTTTATTGTGTCTATTTTATTCTTTTTTCCTAATTAGTATGGCTACAGGTCTATCTATTTTGTTAATCTTCAAAAACTAGCTCCTGGATTCATTGATTTTTCTGAAGGGTTCCTCATTCTCTGACTCCTTCAGTTCTGCTCTGATCTTATTTCTTGGCTTCTGCAAACCAGGAAGAGGTCGAATCCCTGAATAGATCAATAGCAGGCTCTGAAATTAAGGCAGTAATTAATAGCCTACCAACCAAAAAAAGTCCAGGACCAGATGGATTCACAGCCGATTCTACCAGAGGTACAAAGAGGAGCTGGTACCATTCCTTCTGAAACTATTCCAAACAACAGAAAAAGAGGGACTCCTCCCTAACTCATTTTATGAGGCCAGCATCATTCTGATATCAAAACCTGGCAGAGACACACACACACAAAAATTTCTGGCCAATATCCCTGATGAACATCAATGCAGAAATCCTCAATAAAGTACTGGCAAACCGAATCCAGCAGCACATCAAAAAGTTTATACACCATGATCAAGTCGGCTTCATCCCTGGGATGCAAGGCTGGTTCAACATATGCAAATCAATAAACATAATCCATCACATAAACAGAAACCATTACAAAAACCACATGATTATCTCAATAGATGCATAAAATTCCTTCAACGACATTCAACACCCTTTCATGCTAAGAACTCTCAAACTAGCTAATGATGGAATGTATCTCAAGATAATAAGAGTTATTTATGACAAACTACAGTCAATATCATACTAAATGGGCAAAAGCAGGAAGCATTCCCTTTGAAAACCAGCACAAGACAAGGATGCCCTCTCTCACCACTCCTATTCAACATAGTGTTATAAGTTCTGGCCAGGGCAATCAGGCAAGAGAAAGAAATAAAGTGTATTCAAATAGCAAGAGAGACAGTCAAATTGTCTCTGTTTGCAGATGACATGACTGTGTATTTAGAAAACCCCATCGTCTCAGCCCAAAATCTCCTTAAGCTGATAAGCAACTTTAGCAAAGTCTTGGGATACAAAATCAATGTGCAAAAACCCAAGCATTCCTATACACTAATAACAGACAGCCAAATCATGAGTGAACTTCCATTCACAATCACTGCAAAGAGAATAATACCTAGGAATACAACTTACAAGGGATGTGAAGGACCTCTTCAAGGAGAACTACAAACCACTGCTCAAGGAACTAAGAGGGGACACAAACAAATGGAAAAAACATTCCATGCTCATGGATAGGAAGACTCAATATCATGAAAATGGCCATACCATCCAAAGTAATTTATAGATTCAATGCTATCCCCATTAAGCTACCATTTATTTTCTTCACAGCGCTAGAATAAACTATTTTAAATTTCATATAGAACCAAAAAGCCCATAGAGCCAAGACATCCTAAGCAAAAAGAAAGCTGGAGGCATCATGCTATGTGACTTCAAACTATACTACAAGGCTGCAGTAACCAAAACAGATATATAGACCAATGGAACAGAACAGAGGCCTCAGAAATAATGCCACATATCTACAACCATCTGATCTTTGACAAACCTGACAAAAACAAGTAATGGGGAAATGACTTCCCGTTTAAAAAATGGTGTTGGGAAAACTGGCTAGCCATATGCAGAAAACTGAAACTGGATCCCTTCCTTAACACCTTATACAAGAATTAACTCAAGATGAATTAAAGACTTAAACATAAGACCTAAAATCATAAAAACCCTAGAGGAAAACCAAAGCAATGCCATTCAGGACATAGGCATGGGCAAAGACTTCATGACTAAAACACCAAAAGCAATGGCAATAAAAGACAAAATTGATAAATGGGGTCTAATTAAACTAAAGAGCTTCTGCACAGCAAAAGCAATTATCAGAGTGAACAGGCAACCTACAGAATGGGAGAAAATTTTTGCAATCTATCCATCTGACAAAAGGCTAATATCCAGAATCTACAAATAACTTAAATTTACAAGAAGAAAAACAACCCATCAAAAAGTAGGCAAAGAATATGAACAGATACTTCTCAAAAGAAGACATTTACGCAGCCAACAAACATACGAAAAAAAGCTCATCGCTGGTCATTGGAGAAATGCAAATCAAAACCACCATGAGATACCATCTCATGCCAGTTAGAATGGTGATCATTAAAAAGTCAGGAAACAGATGCTGGAGAGGATGTGGAGAAATAGGAACGCTTTTACACTGTTGGTGGGAGTGTAAATTAGTTCAACCATTGTGGAAGACAGTGTGGCAATTCCTGAAGGATCTAGAACCAGAAATACCATTTGACCCAGCAATCCCATTACTGGATATATATACAAAGGATTATAAATCATTCTACCATAAATACACATGCACACATATGTTCATTACAGTAGTATTCACAATAGCAAATATGTGGAACCAACCCAAATGCTCATTAATGATAGACTGGTTAAAGAATATTTGGCACATATATACCATTAAATACTATGCAGCCATGAAAAAGGATGAGTTCATGTCCTTTGCAGAGACACAGATGAAGCTGGAAACCATCATTCTCAGCAAACTAACATAGGAACAGAAAAGCAAAAGCCACATGTTCTCACTCATAAGTGGGAGTTGAACAATGAGGAACACATGGACACAGGGAGGGAAGCATCACACACCAGGGCATGTCAAGGGGTGGGGGGCTAAGGGAAGGATAGCAGTAGGAGAAATACCTAATGTAGATGACAGGTTGATGGGTGCAGCAAACCACTATGGCACATGTATGCCTATGTAACAAACCTGCATGTTCTGTACATGTATCCCAGAACTTAAAGTATATATAAAAATAGAAACAGAGGTCCTTAATCTTTCCTTAATATGTCTCTATCAGGATTTAATACTCTGTGAATTTTATGTACAAATCCACTGAAACGACCCTTGCCACCTCACTGAAGTTTCCTGTGTTGCCGAACTCAAAGGCTATTCTCATATTATTCAATATTCGTTAGCATATGACATCGTTATACTTCATTTTTCAAAAAACACCTAGTGTCATTGGTTTCTAGAAATTATCCTTCCCTAGTTCTATTTCCACACTTGTTACTCCTTCTCCATCATCTTTCACTTCTCCTCCTTTAAAGTATTTATACTAACTGAGACTATGGTAGTTATTTTATTACTTACTGTAGCTCCATTACATTAGGCTGTTTACCATCTTGTTTATTGCCATATTCCCAGAACCTAAGAGCCAGACTGACTGGGCTCAAGTCCTCATTCTGCTGGGTGCTGTGAGCAAGTTCCCTGCACCGCCCCCCCTGCACAACCCTGCCAGTCCTTTATGCTACTAAATTGTAAAATGGAGTTAATAATGGCATCTACTTTAGGATAAAATTGAGTCAACATAGGTAAAAGTGCTTGAAAAAGTTCCTGGCATAGTGTTAATACTCAATAAGTATTAACACATGTTATTATAGTAGACAACAAATTAAATTAATGCTTGTTGAATAATTTTTGAAGATAAATCATTTAAAAACTAGGTGTTCTAAGATAGAGTTGGTATTAGGTCTATGTTGTTTTCCTCTGTGAGAAAACACTCTATATTTACCATGAATCAAAAGCTAAAATTTAAAAGAATACTTTAAATAAAATAAGGACATTAAAAAAATATTTTTATTACTGATTCAATGTTACATTTGATCAGGTTAATTTGATTATGCTTTGATATTAGATGTCAAGAGAAATTGTCAGATAATTAGAAATATGTAGAATAAATAGCATATTTCAGTTTTCTTTTTATTCAAAAATAAACGTCAATAAATGGTCTTCTATTTCAACAAGTTAATTCAAAAGTTGGTTTGCTTAGAGTATCAGTGAACTTAGTGTGAGTTTTGCTGTAGTAACAAACAAATCCATATTCTGAGTGGATTTACCTTAAATGAATAAAGCATTATTTTTCACTTATTTCACATATTCATTGTGGATAAACTGTAACTCAAGTTCCTTTTCTATTTCAGGACTGAGGTAGTCTGGAATAAAGAAGCAGCCCCTATCTAGAGACTTAAAAGTGATATGGTAGAAGGAAAAGACACCATAACAAAGCCATACAATGACCCGGAAAACATTTGTTTGGAAATGGTAAAGCTCCTTTACTCACATTAAATTGCCCCGGGCAAATCATATATCAAGCCTGGTATATGGTTTGCAAGAAACCACTGTCTTGCAAAAAGGGACTGTGTAAGTCACATATCCAAACAGTACATTAAAAGTGTGTGATATATAATCCCAACAAAATGAGGGCAAAATTATATTTAAAGATCTCTTACAGCAACTTTAAAATTGTTGGAAGTATGGTACATAAGATGTAGCTGAGTGTGTGAGATCAGAGTATATATTTTAAATCATACTCGAAAGGCTATCTCCATAGACAAAAGTATACTTCATTACAATTCACCAATTTATTCAATCTTGATGAAATTTCGTATTACATGAAATATTTGGTGAGAACAAATACTATTGTGAAACTGGCAAAAATAGGCAACTTGTCTATGCTACAGGCTGTCACTCACTAGAAATAGGTCTCTGATCACTGGATTTAGGCATTTCATATGACCCAACTTTAACATTTTCCTATATAAATGTATACCTTTTTCTCCTATTGCTTAATACATTCACGAATAAGTAGCTATACCAGGAAATGAACTAAAAGAAAGGTTAACTCAGTGTCATTTATATTTTCAAGCAAGATATCCAGAGACAAAGATGCAATAATTTTTGTAATTTCATGGAAATTTGCAGGGGAAAGTAGTAATTTCATGGTGACATCTAGGGAAACGTGATGATTTCATGCAGATTTAATCCCCTGTCTCTAAATCATCCACAAATACTACTCAGAAGAGTGTAAAAACAGCTCTATGTAAAATTCTGAGTGTTCTAATTTTTATAAAAATTAATGAACAGGTGAAGTACACAATTTTGAAAGTTGGAAGGGTTGATCCTAAAAAAAAATTAAGGGAATAATTACATGTCCTCCTAAAGCAAACTCTTTAAAAATATAAATTTAGATTAAAAATTTATTTCAAATTCAAACAATTCCCCGATGACAAATTAATAATTCAGTTTTGGCAAAAAATATAAATTTTCCCATAAATAACACAAACGACTGACAACTCATCTTAACAAACTTTAGTAAATGTTTATTACTGATGTACTTAAAGCGACAGTTAATTTTGAAATGTTTTAAAATAATATTGTGCTATGATGTAACAACTCATGGATCTGTGAACATGTGGATATTGCTCTGTATGACCTTCCTTAATACATAAGGGCATCGTTAACCAGGCCTTTAATTTCAGTCTTTAACCCACATATAAATGGTAAACTCTCAACTAAATTCATTTGACACATAGATCTACCTATAACAACTGTCAGTTAATAAAACAAACAAGCAAAAACAAAACACACACAAATCTTCTAAAGGGAGGGCCAATTTATTTCCTGCATAAAGGTTTTCTTCAGTCTTGCAATTTAATACCGCTTCAAAACCTGTTGTCTCTTGATTCTATTTCAACTCAGAAGATCTCATAAGAGTCTTCCCATTTGTGAAAGAAGAGGAGATAAAAGAATTCAGTTAAGGGACCAATAGGAACATACAAGAGAATTCAGCTGTTAGTGTTTGTGAAGCCTCTCAACTGAGCTGTAGCAGCTCAATCTTCCTTACTCATCTTCCTGTCGCCCACATAATCCATAGATGCCTATGAGTGTATGTAATGAGACTTGTATTCTGGTGGTGATAGTGAACCAGACCAATAAGTAATACTAAGAAAAAATGCCAAAAATGACTTGAGTAAGATAAACATTTCAAGATCGAAACAAATTTAAAATAATTTTAAAGTCTGCTAAAATTTGTGAAGTATTGAGAAACACAACTCAGAGTATAGAAACAAATTGTACATAATTTAATGTTTTCAGCTTGACTGTGTTAATATGTGTAAAGTTGTATATTTACATCTATATACTTATAGAAACTCATGAATTATGTCAAAAATCACAAATCAAACATTCTTAGACTTTTATGATAAAATATATACTAATGACACTAAGTGTGTACTGGTGATAAAGATTTCTTTGGTTTTCCTTATTAGTGGTAATATGGCATGAATTACAGCAATTATTCCTCATATACTTCTTTTCCCTTTTTTAAGTTGGCCTGGCAAATTATTTTCTCAGCCTTCCCAGTTGGTACTTAAGAGGACACAGTGTATAAAGTATTTTTTTAATTATCAAGAACAGTGTTTCCAAAACATAGCAAAGAGTAGAGTGGCACAAGTAGAATCTGGAAAGACAGGCAAGTAGTCAGTCCAGGCCACGCACAGCCCCGAGGAACAGAAGTTGGATTGTATTCTAGCAGCGATGGAAAGCTTATACGCTGTTATCATAAGCAGTGTTTGGACATGCTCCAATTTACATGTTTAACTTGTTTCTCTTGTGTGTATGAGGAGAGTAGTTTGGAAGTGGGCATGTGTGGAAGCAGGAAAACAAGTCAGGGGAGAGGGCCTTGATGTCAGGCTCAGGAGCCTGGGGTGATGGAGCTACTAAGGGTTTGCTAGCAATGTAGGAATAGAAATGATCCTGTAATTTTTAAAGAGAACTCTGAGAAAGTGTATGTTGGAAGGGTATGGTAATAGGCAAATGTGTGTTGTACACACCCAAAAAATACATATGGGCCGACTTAGGTGGCATTAGAAATAAAAAATAGAACACCATATTTAAAAAGTGCCCATTTTGGTAAATTAGAAGTAGAGGTTAGGACTAGACATAGAGGTTAGCCACTACCAATATTCTGAATTAGTTAAATGATAGAAAATCAATTTAGGAAACAAAAGACATTTAACAGAATTTGGGATAGCACCTCAGTTAAATCTCAAAGATATAATAAAAAAGAAATAGTATAAAGATACAGAGCAAATTATTGAAAATTGTGTTTAGGAGAGTGATCTAGATTTGAAAGCCATTAAAATAAATTTATAAGAGCAGACATTCACTCAAGGAAAATGTTAAGATAAAACATAAGAGGTGATTACAAAATCTCAAACTTCTTATATTTAAGTAATGGGTCAAGACTGAAAGCAAATGAATAATGCATCATCTGATTCAGTGCTGATAACTCTATTGATGTCCCGAGATTCTAAACAGCAAATTGAGGACATTTAGTCCCTTCAATATCTTAATAACATCTGATAGTCAATATATTCTCAGTCATTTCTAAATGTCTTTTTCTCCAGTGGCTCCATCGATAAGGTTGGATGTTCATATTTTGACTAACGCTTCCAAGGGCATTGGATGGCACCAGTTGCTGGTGGTCAATTTTTAAAAATTACACCAGTATGAGCACAAATCTGGTAAACAAATTGACATTATCAATATGGAAATAGATGTCATAGCAACTGATTGTTATCACCAAACCCAAAAGATGATTAGTTCAGTGAAAATATTTCCTGTAGTGGGCCTAAATTATCTGGCACACTTTCAGGTTCATTTTTAATTTTCTTTGCATTGTCATGGTAGTAATAAATCAGAAAACAAGCAGGGATATTTTAACTTCCCAAGGTTAGAATTGTGGTATTGTAAATGTGTCTGTGGATTTTAAGTCTCTCAAGAAGGTACGTAGTTTAGAAACACAACTTGACCCTATGACGAATAAAATTGTAAAAATTACTGTATTGCTTCTGAGGCAAAATTGAACCTCATGATTGTAGAGAAGGGGTTATTATATATCCAATGGCAAAGCTGATTCCAGGTGCGAGAAAACATGGGTCTTTTGATGATAATATTAATGTATTATTTTAAAACAATATTTTGATGTAAAGCAACGCTCATGAAGGCAGCAACCATTTATTGTTTTTCTCACTATTGTACCTGACACTGAATAGATTCTGTAGTCTTTATTAAATCAATATATGAATATAAATACATATAAGAAAGCATACAATGCATAACCATAACACTTTTGCCATGTATGCTAAGAAAGGTCTTTCTGTCCAAAAAAAGCAACAGAAAACCTAACAAACTTAATTCTTGTTAGATTACTTTATGCACATTCATATCAATGTCTTTAAGTCTGAAGTTATATTTCACATTTTATGATTTTCTAGAAAAGATACTGACTTGTTTCTCACATTAACTTTACACTTAAAAAACAATTTATAACTCTAACATGTTCTTAAAAGGACTGAGTATGGTATGTTGTTGATAAAAGACATCCTTGATTAGACTATCTGGTGAACTGATAGTGCTGGCTAATGTGATCAGAGAACATGGTTGAAGTAGTCAATTAGAAAACTGAGAAAGACAAAATGAAGTCTAATATTTTAGAATTCTACTGCAAAGCAAAATAAATGAATAGTCATCCTGGTGTTTGGATTCTGTTTGAAATGTTATATGTGGCATTTCCCAACAAAAGATGCAATTAACGTCATGGCTGGCACTGTCATACTGCATAGGAAACACTTCACTAGATGTCTGTCAAAATCAAAGCAGCTGTCAAAATTTAACATAAAAAAACCATTTTAAAGAATTTCCTGTATACCGAGGTTAAGTCAAACCAGTAATTATACAGATAACAGCCAGTATGCAGACTAGAAAATTAATATATTTCACCCCAAAAATAGTTTTGCTTTATTCTTGAGATTTTTTTCTTTTGAAGATGAGACTTTGAAAAAGGAGCAACTCACAAAGATGGTAATACTATTCATTCTGGGAAGCAAAAGCCATTTTTTTTTTTTTGCCTGCTTTATGACACCTCAGATATCTTCCATTAAAAATGTAGAGAAATCTTATTCCTATTCACAAACCAGGTCTGATTTTTCTCTCTCAGGTTCAGTATGAACCCAGGTAAGTGATTTTGTGTTTTGGATGATACATTACACCACTCTGTCTCAAGATTATTGGGTTTCTATAAGGTAAATGTATTTCAGTGATTTTGAAGAGGAAGCATAGATAATTCACAAGGCAAACAAGTGAGCTTGCAAATAATTAATGACAAACCCCAGGGACTGGAAATGGTTTACTTGTGACATACAAGTACATATTTTCTCTTTTGCTTTCATCATTCTGGAAATAAAAAGTTTTAAAACATAAAATCCAAGATAACATACATTTAAGAATCTCATTAAAGGTTTCAATTTGAATAACAATTTCTGGAATGTAGTTGGCATTTCTCAGGTCCTTGTCTGTGAAACAGTATTAAAATACATTGTAAATAAACATGTACCAGAACTTTTGGCATGATCTTGAGACAGTCATTTTACTTTCCTAATTTCACATTTCTTTAGAAATGTTTTGTTTCCCCCATTCAAGTTTTAGAAAAACAAAATATTCTGCAAATATCAATAATACACTGGTCCCAAGAGATATTGAAAAGACTGATTCCAAGATCAAGTATGAGAAGCTGGTCCATTATATACCCTTCTTAGAAATTACTACAGCTCTTATGTGATATATCCGCCAAAGATTAAATGTTTCTTTATTTGGTGAGAGCGGAGCCATGAATTACACTGTATTGATTAGGAATAAATCATCTTGGTATCAGTAAGAGTAAACTTCCTTGGAAGAATTGATTGGGAGTAAGTAGTCAGAAGATCTTTGTTTTCAGAATTTAAAAAATAATTTATCAACTTGTTAGGTGAACTCGGGAAGATTGAGTTGACTGAGTAGAGGAAGAAGTGTTTCCAAGAATAATTGGGAGCAGATGCACAAACCAGGGCTGATTTTTCTCTCTCAGGTTCAGTATAAACTAAGATAAGTGATTTTGTGAACTAACTGAAATTGCTGAAATCGAGTCTTCAACTTTGGGATCCATAGCATGGAGGACCATTGGCTAGGTTGGCATCGAGAAAGATCATCCCCTGCCACCCTTTAAATTTCATCAGAGTCTGGGAAAGGATCTGAAACTTTAAAAAGTCATTGTAGCAGTGGATAGACTTCACCTCTCAGGCCAGTCTCCAAACATAATTTAGTTTGGCAGTAATAGGAAATGATAGTGTTATACTAATCATCTGGCATTTGGCTTGGAACAGCCAACATTTTCCTTTTTTTCTTTAACTGCATAAGTTATTCTGGTTCCTTAACAATATAAAATATATATGCAAATTTAAAAGTTGATGTTCTCATTAATAAGATAAGTGAAAGTTTAGATGATTGATTAGAAAAATAAGAGAATGGGGCTGGGCATGGTGGCTCATGCCTGTAATCTCAGCTCTTTGGGAGGCCAAGGCAGGTGGGTCACCTGAGGTCAGGAGTTTGAGACTAACCTGACCAACACATTGAAACCCCTGTCTCTACTAGGAATATAAAAATTAGCCAGGCATGGTGGTGCGTACCTCTAGTCCCAGCTACTCTACTCAGGAGGCTGAGGCAGGAGAATTGCTTGAACCTGGGAGATGGAGGTTGCAGTAAGCCGAGATCATGCCACTGCACACCAGACAGGGCAACAAGTGAGACTTCTCCATCTCAAAAAAAAAAAAAAAAAGGAAAAGAATGGTCATCAATTTTGTGTACCATATTTGTACCTGAGTACAAAAGCATAAGATGACATATGAGATGTAGAGGAAGTTTGACTAAAAACAAAAACTTTAGTTTGGAATGGGTAGCTAAACTCCATGCTTCATTTGGAATTTCCTGTCATTTAAGAGAAAGAGGGAAGGTAACACAATTCAGTACAGGAGGCTTTTCAATAAATAGTTTAGGGACACTTGGATACTCACAGTCAAAAAAGTGAAACAAAAGACTCACTTTATATAAACATAACTCAAAATGGATTACAGACCTAAATGTAAAATGTAAACTATAAAGCTTTAAGAAAAATATCTGAGAAAATCGCTGGGATCTAGAATTAGGCAAAGAGTTCTCATCCTTGACACCAAAAGCATATTCTATAGAAGGAAAATTTGACAAACTAAAACATTAATTCACAACTTTTGCTCTGCTAAATGTCCTGTTAAGAGAAGAATACTTACTGGAGGTAAATATTTGCAAATTACATAACAAATGAAGGATGAGAATATAGAATATATAAGTTCTAAAACTCAACAATAAAAATTCCAATTAGAAAATGGGAAAAATCACTGGTGTGAATGTAAGAAGGTATAGCCTCTCTGGAAAAGTTTGATCATTTCTTAAAAACTAAACATGCAACTATTATATTATCCAACAATTGTACTCGTAGGCATTTATCCCAGAGTAAAGAAACCACTCTCTCTCTCTCTCTCTCTCTCTCTCTCTCTCTCTCTCCCCCCCTCTCTCTCTCTCCCTCTCTCTCTCTCTCTCCCTCTCTCTCCCTCTCCCTCTCTCTCTCTCTCCCTCCTCTCTCCTCTCTCCTCTCTCCCCTCTCCCTCCTATCTCCCTCCCTCCCTCCTCTCTCCTCTCTCTCACACACACAGTACACACATACAGAGTACACAAATGTTTATAGCAGCTTAATTGTAATAGCCAAAAACGAACCAGTCCAGATGGCCTTCAGTAAGTGAATGGTTAAACAATCTATGGCACATTCATATTAGACAATAATAGTGATAAAATAATGAACTATCAATACACACAACTACTTGGATAAATTAGAGAATGATGATAAGTGGGAAAAAAGCCACTGTCAAAAGATTCCATGCTGTATGTTCTGGACTAATGTTTGTGTCCCCCACAAATTAATATGTGGAAGCTCTAATCCCTAAGGTGATGGTGTTTGGAGATGGCACCTTTTGGTGGTTAAAGTTAGATAAGCTCATGAAGGTGGGACCCTCATAATGGGATTAGTGCCCTTATAAGAAGAAACACCAGAATGCTTGCTGGCTTTTTCTCTCAGCCATGTGAGAGAAAGAACACAGCGAGAAGGCAGTTATCTGCAAGACAGGAGAGGAGCCTTCACCTGAAACTAAATTGGCCAACAGCTTGATTTTGAACTTCACAGTCTCCAGAACTGTGAGAAGATAAATTTCTGTTAAGCCACCCAGTCTATGGCATTTTTTTATGACAGCATGAACAGATTTAAGGCACTATATGATTCCAATTATACAACATTTTTGAAATGACCAAATGATAGAAATGAAGAAATAATCAGTGGTTGTCAGTGCTTAAAGGATGGATAGCAGCAGGACAGAAATGGGTATGGCTATAAAATGACTATCTGAGAGACTGTCATGGTAAGGAAACTCCTCTGTGTCTTGACTGTGTTAATGTCAATATCTTGGTTATTTTACTATGGATTTACAAGATGCTACTGGTGGGAGAAACTGAGAAAAGTGTACATGGGATTTCTTTATATTATTTCTTATAAGTATATATACACCCACAGTATCTCAAAATAAAAATGTTTAAAAATGCTATGAATCACAGAGAAAGAGAAGTTAATAGCATCTAATACTCCCAGCAAGAACCAAATGATTTAGATGAATCAGGACAAAATTTCCAATTACGTGGAGTAATTACAGGGGCAGAGTTTCCATTTTTCTACTTACTGAAAGGAGGATTTGGTTTGGAAAAAATATCTCAAAGCAAAAATTACTATTTTTAAAATTTTCAGAATAGTTTGTTGTTTACAATAAATCATCAAGCATCTCAAATGGAGACCTATGTTCACAAATTGCCAGAGATTTTATTGTTATGGTGATTTTCTCTTTATGGTATTATGTAACATGTTATGTTCTTGTTAGCCAAAATAACAATGAGAAAGAAGTCCCTGGGTCATAGATAATTTAAATCTATAAAATATTGGGAATTATGATTAATAAAAAGGACTTCATTTTACACTTTAGATTTGAAAATGAATGTCAACCTTTCTCTAACCAAATAAATAAATAGGTTGAAAACTACATGGTTCCCATTGAAGGTATTATCAGTTGTCAAAAAGTAGAAAGGGTGGGAAGCAACTGAAATCTTCACTCTTCTGTTTACTATTTTATCCTTTTACCAAGTAAATTTCCATTAAATCTTTGTGTTATGGGCTGATTTCACAGCAGGAACACCCAGAAACAGACTTTAGAAAGGAAAGAATTGTCTTTTTAAAGTGTAAAAGAATCCATGCATTTATTGATTTTCTTGTCTTTCCCTTCAAATCCTTTGAAATATGATCAAAAATGTGTCTCCATTTTATATACCACAATTTTCTTTTAATAGCTTTTTCTCCACAACAGAGTCAGAGCTCTGCCTTCCTAACTAAAGAGGAAAAAGCTGTCTCAAAGGAAAAACATAACAGCAGAGCTAAGCCAACCCTAAACCACTGTTAAACGTGTGAACATTGGAAAGGTCGGAGAAAGGCTGTACAGGGGCTCAATTCTCTCTGCCTTAGCGGCTCTGCCCAGTGGGGCCTCACTAGATGACATGGTTTATTTTTTTTGCTCTTCTCCCAGTCATCACCTACCCACTCCATTTCCATTTTTATATCCTGTTTTCCTCCTTCACGTTTTTGCCTTCTGTCCCTGATCTACCCATGGTATTACATAGCCTCCCAGTCCCAGCAGTAAGAAGACAGTCTTCTGATAATTCATGGAATGTTCATGTTCTTGTAATGTGTGTGTTCTAACTAGTTTCTGATATTTGATACCCACTGACAAAACTCTTGCAAAAGATGTCAACTACCCCAAAGTGGGGAAACTTTCAGTTAAAGGAAATGTTCTCTCTCACAAAGCTTTTTTGAAATTATTTTTAGACAGTTCTGACAGGTAGAAAGAGCTTCTTTTGTATTTTTGGTGAAAATATGTGCCTAATGCTTCTAATTCTAGTCCTGGGGCAATTTAAGATAAGTGAATCCCGCACATTTCATTCTATATAATACTTGAAGACGGTAAACATGTCTACGCTATATTTTCTCCTTATCATGTCTGTCCTATGTTTTCCTGACCCATTTCTTTCTGAAATGAATTTAAGTGTCTTTTAAGTGTTTTTAAATTCTGATTTTCATGTGCTGGATTATCAGCCATTAAGTCATAACATTTTTTAAAAGCCTGTGCCCTTTGACTGCTACGTACAGTATGACAGTTAAGCATAGATTCAAACATTGGCCCTGGTACCAACTAACTCTATGGCATTTGCAAGTAGCTCACTACCTCATTGCCTCGATTTCTACACTTGTGAGATAATAATGTGAGTATATATTTCACAAGGTTTTCATGTAAATTAAATGTTTTCATACATGCAAAAAATTTAAAGTTACTGGAAGATACTACTCAATATTATGATTGTCATCATCATCTCCCCTGACAGTCTTAGAGAAGAGTTTGGTGACACAAAACTACCTCCACTCTTACTCTTCACTAAAATTCTTTAATATGGTTGAAACTCTGATCTGAATTTTGATGTTCAAATAACATAACCCACAAAAATTTATAAGAATTTAGCAACCTGGGCTATAGGCAATCACAGAAGGTATTATTGAAAAGGTTGGTCATGAAGCAGATGTTAACTAATGGAATTATTATACAATTGGACAGAGCACTGCCAGGATCTTTTTAAGTAAGGGAATATGGACACAAGGTATGTGCTCCTATACCAGTACTTAGCCCTGCATAATTACAGCGGAAAAGACTAATGGGTGAATGAAGGAAGACAGTTTTGGAAAAGTTGATTGAGACCACCCAAATATGAAAACACCTTGAGTTCTGCTAGAGTGGGAGTTGTGAGAAAAGCATGTTCTGTGTCACTCTAGGTTTCAGACAGGAGGAGTGAATTGGATATTGATGTTAGTAATGTCTATCACATTGTCTCTGGAGTTTTCAGGTTTTTTAAATAGTAAAATACTTTTGTTGTTTAAGTTAGTTTAACTTGACTTTTCTAGTACCACAAAGTCTTCTGAAATTATACATTTTGGTACCTGGAAGAAGATGCTTTTATTGAAGCAGGTCCCTGTTCCTTAGTCTATAGTGGAATCTGCTTTAAGATATATTTCCATATGCAACTTCATCTCTGTAGAAAATTTTATGTGACCATGAGTGTGGTGCTATTGCAGGTTATATGCAGTGTGATTCAAAGGAACATGGACACTAGACAATTTTGTCTAGTAAAAACCTAAATACACTCACTAAATCTCCTCTGGTATAGTGACTGAAGAAATTTCCCCCAGAGCTTGGCAAGTAGCAACCACAGAGTAAGTTACTAAATTACCACCTGAATATGGATCCTGATTTTTCCACCAACATTACCTAACTATGTACCCTTAAAGGAATTTTAGGTTGAATAACAAAGTGAATATAACTCTAGCAGAGAGAGGAACTGCACTTAGCAGCATAGAAAGATAAGACAAGTTCTGTTTGTATAGAACATCCTGCTGTCTTACCTTCTGCAATGGAGAGAGCTAGAGTTCATTCAGGAATGACTTTAAAATGCAAAACAGCTTCCATCATCACTCTCAGTCCCCATGGGGTCCTTGACAGTCTCACCCTGCTGCTGCTGAATATCCTAATGTGGAGGAAGAGAGGAGGAGATGAGCCCTGGTGGTGAGATCATCATCCCACAAATCACTGTTATTTACAGATGTGGCAACCCATCCTTCACCACCCTGCTAGCTATTTCTCCCAGCTTCACTTCCTAAGACACAGTATTATTAGGAATGACATCTTGGCACAGAAAATACCAATTCTCTAGTGGTGCAATGACATTTCTGAAAGTACTGTCTAAGAAATGCTCTATGAAATTGTATTTTTGTGGGCCAGGTCAGTGACAGCAGAATAAAAGAAACTCACAAAAATGATATTGTATTACACAAAGAGAAATCATCATAACTAACTAAGGACCTGAAACTGAAGTTGATAACACTTTTTATTTACTTGTCAGGAAATGAGAATAAGATACGAAAGAAACCATACTATATTATTTCATTCTCTATCTTGCAGAAGAAAAAATTCCGGCTATAAGCAAGCTGTAATTATTCAGTATTTAAGGAACACAAAATAATATAGTTACCATATATCACATAGAGACATAAATATGAGAATCATAACATAGCATCATTTTTAAAATGGCAAATTTAGGTCTATATTTGTGTATATAAGTATATTAAATTTTACCTAAATTTATCATTCATTAATAAAATTTATTATGCATATAATAAATTTTTAAATAGTTTAATTTTAAAATAGTTGCATATGAACTTTTAGGATACTTGCAGATAAATTTAAGCAAGGAATATGGCCTATGCATTCTAGAAATGGACACTTTTAAGTATACTTATATGAAGCAATTAATAACTACAGTGTTGTATTTTTGTTTTTTTAAATAAGTACTGAATATACTCCTTCCTCATCTCCCTGGCATGTCATGATTCTTCTCCAATAACACTGGATTTAATTATTTAGATTTAATTTGATTAATGTTAAATTTTAAAATCTAATGAACTATCAAGGAAATCACAATACTTAACTATGAGGATTCAAAAGTTCAGTAAATCATAAAATTTAAAGATTAATGTTGGTTGAAAATGTATGATCTATTAAACTCCTTAATGCACGGACTATTCTTTCTCATAGAACAATATCAAAATCCACAACTTACATAAAAAGCTGCACCTTAATTGTACTCTTATTTCCCTCACCATAAACAATGAAGAATACCTAACAGTATCCAAAGTGATTTTATGTATTTTTTAGCACATCAGAACTACAGACGCATTGGATTTTATATTTAACTATATTTTTAGAATCCAACATATCAAACAAAACATCTTCCTGTTCTACTAGCATGTTTTCTGTGATAGGAACAATGAGATGTTTTGTACTTACCACATGGGGGGGAAATGAAAGACTTATGTACTAACCTAAAAGAAATATATTATGATAACATATTGTGTATGAAGCAATTAAAAAGACTAAATATTTTCATAAGTAGTAATTTTCTAAACTGAAAGCATTAAAATATTATTTGAATAAAACACATTTATATGGCAGGGTGTGGTGGCTCATGCCTGTAATCCCAGCATTTTGGGAGGCCAAGTCGGGCAGATCACCTTAGGCCAGGAGTTTGAAACCAGCCTAGCCAACATGGTGAAATTCCATCTCTACTAAAAATACAAAAAGTAGCTGGGCGTGGTGGCACATTCCTATAGTCCCAGCCACTCGGGAGGCTGAGGTGGGAGAATAGTTGGAACCCAGGTGGTGGAGGTTGCAGTGAGCCGAGATCACGCCACTCCACTCCAGCCTGGGCGACAGAGCAAGACTCCATCTCAAAAAAAATAATATAAAGTTAACATTAAAGTCTGCTATAGTCTTTAATCACTCCTACCTTTTACAAAATCAATATACCTATCGTATTTTACTAATCTATGATGTATGCCAATATTGTTTGAGACAATTTTTATTACACTTTTAGTTTCACAGAAAAACTAACAGGAAAGTACAGAGATTTCCCATACAGTCCCTGCCCCGTCCATGCAGTTTCTCCCATTATCAGCATCTCCCACTAGAAGAGTGCATTTATTAAATTGATAAACTTACATTGTCACTTCATAAACATCCAAAGTTCATTCTTTATATTAGGGTATACTCTTGGTGTTGTACATTTGGTGGGTATGGATGAATGTATAATGTCTGGTATCCACCAATGGAGTATGATACAGAATAGCTCCACTGCTCTAAAAACATCTATGCTCTACCCATTAATTCCTCCTTACCTCCAACCCCTGGCAAACTTTTTTTTTTTTTTTTTTACTGTCTCCATAGTTTTGCGTTTCTCAGAATGTTATGTAATTGAACTCATGCAGTATGTAGACTTTTCAAATTGGCTTCTTCCACTTAGTAATATGCATTTAAGGGTCTTCCACATCTTTTCATGGCTTGATAGCTCATTTTTATTGCTGAATAATATTCCATTGTCTGTATGTACACAGTTTATTCACTTACTGAAAGACATCTTGGTTGCTTCCAAGTTTTGGCAATTATAAATATACAATTGCTATAAGCATCCATGTGCATGTTTTTTTGTGTGTGTGTGGGCAGAAGTTTTCTATTCTTTGGGGTAAATACCAAAAATTTGATTCCTGGATTGTGTAGTAAGAGTATGTTTAATTTTACATAATGTTTAAACTGTCTGTAAAAGTGGTTGCACTAGTTTGCCTTCCCACCAGCAATGAATGTGAGTTCCTGTTACTCCACATTCTTACTAGCACTTGCTGTGTCAGTGTTCCAGATTTTGGCCATTCTAATAGCTATACAGTGGTATCTCATTATTGTTTTAATTTGCATTAAATTAAAACACAACATAAGATGTGGAATATCTTTTTACATGCTTATTTTCCATCTGTATATCTTCTTTGGTGAAACGTTTGTTCAGGTATTTGGCCCATTTTTTGATAAGGTCTTTTGTTTATTCAGTTTTAAGAGTTTTTTGTGTATTCTGGATACAGTCCTTAATCAGATGTGTCTTTTGGCAATATATTTTTCCAGTCTGTGGCTTGTCTTCTCAGATTCTTGACAGTGTCTTTTGCAGTGCAGAAGTTTTTAAAATTTTAATGAAGTTCAGTTTATCAATTATTTTTTTCATGGATCATGTCTTTGGTGTTATATCCAAAAAGTTGTCACTATACCAAGTGTCATCTAAGTTTATTTCTGGAATCTATATTAATTTTATGGCTACTGTGAAAAAAATTACCCTATATATTCTCATTGAATATGCTATTGAGGAGAAATATTATTTTTATGTATTTCCTGAATATATCACAGTGTCCTGATTATCTTATTCTAATTGTGTATCTATTTTCATTTGGATTTTTTGTATAAACATTATCATGTCTATAAAAATCAGCAATCTTACTCCTTCTCTCCATCTCCCTCTCCACTCTTTCTGACTCTTTCTCTCCTACCTCTTTTTATGTTATCGCTCTCATTTTTCCTCAATTACTTTGACCAGTTATCTTTGGTACAATATTGAATGTAATGACAATGGGCATTCTTGTCTTGTTTCTGACTTTGTAGAAATGCTTCCAAAAATTAGGATTAACTTGCTGTAACAGTTTGGGTAGGTAGACCTTATCAGTTAAAGCGCATTCTTCTGAGTTGGTTTAGTGTTTTGTCATGAATAAATGCTGAATTTTATTAAATGTCTTTTGTTTATTGAAATTATCATTGAGTTTTATCCTTTACTAATGTGGTAACTTGCATTGATAGATTTTTCTGATATTGGCTCACCTCTTGATTTTTAGAAAATGTCTGCTTTGGTAATATATTTTATTTTTATATACTATTTGAATTTGCTAGAAGTTTATTTAGAATTTTTGCATCTAGGTTTCTTTATGAAGCTACACTATAATTTTAGTCTACCAAGTTCTTACAATGTTTACCAGTCAAAATAATAATAACTGAAGAAATTGGGGGAGATTTTTCTAATTTTCTGAAAGAGTTTGTATACAATATGTATCATGCGTTCTTATTCTTTTGATGTCTGAAATAACTGATTTGAAGTTTGTTGGATGAAGATACTTTAAAATATTTGACTTATGTAATCATGAAATTTCTGTTTCTATTTATTGAGATACCTTTCCTCAAAATTGTCTACTCCCTCTGGACTTTCAAATAAATTTGCTTGAATAAATATGGGCCATTCTCTTTAAATTATTTTTTAAATACTGTAAGTGTAGTTAAACAGTGCTATAGAAATATAATGCTTTTATTTTCCTTTTTTTCATTTTTTTTCTGAATTTACTATCTCACTTTTAGAATATTATTTCCTCAAGGTAGGTAAACTCTTAGTTTTTGTTTGAAAATGTCTTTATTTTGTTCTTAAATGTGAATGATAGTTTATTTGGTTATAGAAAGATATAAATAAATAAATGAAATAATACACACAAATTGTAAGAAGTGCAATGGAGTTTACCTACTAGTAACTGAGGTAGAGAATAAGTATAGGGTGATTTCTAATTTAAGTAATATGCTCGAGCAAGAACCTTCCATATGGTGAGAGATGAGCAGAGTCCAGGAGCTATTGCAAAGGATAGAATAAAAGATTTGCAAAATAGCAAAGAGCACTTAAAGGCTCTGAGTTTAGAGTAGGCATTTTGGACAACATGAGAATATGGGGTAACTGCAGTTCAGCTACTGAAAAAGAGTGGATTGAGATGAGGAGACCAGTATATGCCATAGTAAGTAGTTGTATTTTATTCCTAGGGTCATGGTTAGCCAGTAAAGGTTTTATTTAGGTGTGATTTGAGAACATCAACTTGCAATAATGTGGAGAATCAGTACTAAGGGGGAGGATACAAGGAAGGAAAGGATTTATATTTATAAGCTGTTGTAGATTGGTGGCCTATGGAAGTGGAGGTCGTAGATATAAAATGATGGAAATAAATGTGTGATATATTCTTGAGGCAGAAACATCAGTAAACATCACACTGAAGTATGTGAAAGACAAAAGTCATGAGATGAGAATTAAAGATAATTAATATAAAATATCTGGCACATAGCAGATACTTAAAATAGTAGTTTTATAGTTTTAATTTATGATGTACTTATAATACCAATGTTTATGATGTTTTTAACACAAAGGATGACTGCAATAATGTAGATTTTGTAATTATAAAATTAGGTTTTTCAATGACAAGCACAGTTTATAGATCTACGTCTGTTACAAGCAAAGAATTTTAGGTAATGAAACATGTACTTCTGGAAACGTTTTGTTCCCAGAAATAATTTGCTATTTTCAAAACAAAACCAAGGCTATTTTCTTGTCATTGTTTTCTGGCATGTAATAAAACTTGCTTTTGCCCTGTGATGGTTATTTTGGAGGAGAATTTTTAAAATTCAGTTTTCATCATTTCAAATATAATTTATTTAATTAGCTGAATTAAGGAGACATATTTCACTCTTTGTGCACAGGATTATTTTCCACCCTCATTCCACTAACCAGTAATTTAAACTTTTTCCCATGGTAGTATTTTATAAATTATTTCCAACCCCATATTAATCTGTTTTGTGTTGCTATAAAGGAATACCTCAGGCTGGGAAATTTATAAAGAAAAGAGGCTTATATGATTCATGGTTCTGCAAGCTGTACAAGAAGCATACTGAGGCTTCTGATGAGGTCCCAGGAAGCTTACAATCATGGCAGAAGGCAGGTAATGGGTATCACATGGTGAGAGGAAGCAAGAGAGAGAAGACAAAGTTCCAGGCTCCTTTTAACAACCAGCTCTCACATTCACTTACAGAGCAGGAACACACTCATCAAGAGGAAGGCACAAAGTCATTCATGAGGGATCCATCCCCTTGACCCAACACCTCCCACTAGGCCCCACCTTCAACATTGGGGGTGGGGGTCATATTTCAACATGAGATTTGGAAGGGACAAATATCCAAACCATATTAAACCCCCAACAAATGACATCTTACAACAGATGTCTTTGATACAGATTTTTTTTCTAATAATTTGATAACGAGAACACTCTGGCCTGTGTGTACACATGCAAGCACGTGTGCTCACATATACATATACCATTTGTGCTCTTTTCTTTCAAATTGGCAATTTTTAAAATTTTATTTTTGTGCTTTTTCAAATAAATTGTTCATTCTATGCTACAAAATACATGTGCATTTTTTCAACAAGAAAAATAAGAAATTAAATAGCAAAGTACAAGTTTGGTTTTCATTGTCCTGCGTTATTTTGTGAATTTGATTTTTGTTGCTTTCCTTGGCAGAGACTTAAAGGACTGTATAAGATGTTTTGATATTTTCATCCACTTTATCAGTCCATCCTCAAAATATCACTGAGTATGTAGCAATTACTTGGGTTTTCATTAATAAGCCGTACTGCTAATTTACTTCCTGATAAGATTTTGTGACTTTTTCAGGATTAAAACAACTATAGAAACTACTTTCACTGCAAAGTTCTTCTAATAATATTCCTTCTCCAGTATTACCACTGCCAGTTTTTCTCTAAAGAGTGGCCTTAACAGGATGGAAAAATAATCTCCCAATATATCGCATTGCTTGGGGCTTAACAGAACACTGACTCTTTAATTATCCTACTTCTGAATAGATAACATCAGACACAAAATTCAACCGATTTGAAGAGAAAACACACTAAAACAAGCCACACCATTGGTCCCCCTGCTTTCTTCTTTGCTAGACACCAATTGCCCCTCCCAGAGGCAAACCCTGTTACACATTTTCTGCCTCCATCCAGAAGAATTCTATGTATTTACAAACACATATATGTATATATGTGTTCGTGTATGTGTGCATACATACACACAATCCCGTTTTGTATTTATATGAACCAGTTAATTATTGCTATGCCCTATACCACCCTAAAATGAGTGGCTCAAAATAACCATTTTCTTCACTCATGATTTTGTGCTTTAGCATTTTGGGCTTCAGTGTTATCACCTTGCTTGTTTTTCCGCTGATAGATTTTGGCATCACTCATATGACTTGCTATGGAAGCTCAAATGGGGCTATGAAAGGTTGAAGATGTCCTCAATTACATATGACAGTTGGTGCTGGGCCTCTGTTTCCATGTGGCCTCTCATCTTAGAAGAGCCAAGTCCAGTTTCCTCACATGGATATCTCAAGACAGCAAGAAGGCAAAAAAAGAAGATGCAAAGCTTCATGAATCCTAGACTTGGAACTCCTGCAAAGTCAATTTAGCTGTATGCTGTTGGTCAAAGCCAGTGACAAAGCCAGACCAGATTCAAGGGCTGAGGAAATAAACACCTTCTTCATGGGAGAAGCTGCAAAATATTTTAGATAAGTGTGTGTCTGTATACTTATATATACAAACGCATATTCATACAAATGATGAAATGTCATACAACTGTTGTGTGCCTTCTTTTTCTACTTAATTTTGGTAATGTTTCTATGGATACATATAAATCTTTATTTTTTAGTTGTCTATTAGAAGTCATTTATATTCTTTCTAGCCTTTTACTATTACAGTCAATGCTGCAGTTATTTCTTATGTTTATTGCTTTTCCACATGTGTTAGCTTATCTGTAAGATAAATGCCTGTGTTGACTTAATGGCTATTTGCATTTTAAGTGTTGACATATATCTCTAAATTGCCCTCTGTTATGGATTGAATTGTGTCCTTCCTTTCTCCCAAAATTCATGTTAAAGATTTAGCTCCCAGTACTCCAGAATGTGCTTTTTTTTTTTTTTTTTTTTTTTTGGAACTAGGGTCTTTGTAGATGTAAAAAGTTAAAATGAGGTCATAGTGGAGTAGGATGGGCTCCTAATCCAATTTGACAGATGTCTTTATGAAAAGGGGAAACTTCGGAAACAGACACACACACACACATACATACATATACACAAACACACACAATGCCGTATGAGGCTGAAGTTATGCTGCCACAAGTGCCTGGCAATGCCAAAGACCTATCAGAAGCTAGGAGAGACCTGCAACAGATTCTTCCCTGATGCCTTCAGAGAGAGTATGGCCCTGACGACACCTTGATTTTGGACTTCTGACTTCCAGAATTTTGAAACAAAACGTTTCTGTTGTTTAAAGTCACCCAGGTATCTGGTATTTTGTTATGGCAGCTATAAAACAATATGCTTTCCGTGGATGTGGTAGCAATTTATGTGAATTTATGTGTTCACCAGCAACATTCATG
This sequence comes from Macaca nemestrina, assembly GCF_043159975.1. Lineage (NCBI taxonomy): Eukaryota > Metazoa > Chordata > Mammalia > Primates > Cercopithecidae > Macaca > Macaca nemestrina. Next base: position 79,368,467 of record NC_092128.1, on the reverse strand, counting down.
AATGTGTCCCTTTCTCTGCTTGCTTGCCAGTTTTTTTTTACTTCTGCTAATTTGATAGGTGAAAAAAATTATATACCTTGTTTTGGTATTTTTTCTTGTGCTTTCCTCTTTGATAAGTAAGATTGAGCATCTTTTAAAATACCTTTAACTGGCATGTGTATTTTGTTTTCAGAGAATTAGCAATAGGTCCTAGAAATAAAATTTCTACATTGTTTTCTCTAAACAATATACTTCTCAGTCATTTGGTGGCTCTGTTGAATTTTTTTAAAGTGCTCAATTATATAATATTGAAGTCTCTTTTTTTTTCTTTTCAGGTTATAGTTTCATGTAAAAACATTGAACCTTACCTCCTCCTTCAACTCACCCTTTTTCTTATACTCTTCTTTCAGAATAGTTTTGTATTTCTATAAATGTTAGCCGTACTTCTGAGGGGCAGGAAATAGGCATGTCTACTTGTTTGAGTGTGTGTGTGTGCATGCCAAAGTGTGAGGGTAAGCAAGCACAGAGACAACTTTGACAGGGAAATGTGTGATTGGTAGTTGGTGCAAATGCCTGACACTATAATTATACAATGATTGCTCTATCAGGGAGAAAATGGAGGCTTTGTTTTTAAAGGGATGAATGTATCTTCTGTAACCCAATCCCTGTTAGCTAATAAAGGCATAGAAAAAGTTAACAGGTTCCAAAGACAGCAGTGACCCTAACCCTGAGGGAACTGCTATATTTTGGAAGGAGACAGTACCAAGGTACCTATGAGGGGCCAGGCCCTTTGTCCCACTGGAATGAAAACCTAAAACATTTCTGTGGGTAAGTGATCTCTGATGGCTTCCGTGATGAGTGCCAAGCCCAATTTACTCTTATATATTGTGAAATAATGATCCCATCTCCTTATTGCATAGACTTGTGTTTAAGACTTTTATGAAACATAGATTTGTTCAATCTAGTTGGATCTAAAATCTAATGAAGATGGTAGTAGTCCGACTAGAGGTTGACTTTTTAAAAAATATTGTTACCCTATGGTTTGGGACAGAAGTCCCATAGGTTATTTGTAGTGGAAATCACTTAATCGTTTCAAACTGTAATACATCAAAGGTTCTGTTGCCTGAAGGAGCACTGACCTTCGTGGAAAATTACAATGAAATCATTCCTACAACTTCTTTTAAGCTAGTATTGCAAATTCTTCTCCCCGTTTTCTCTCCCCAACTATCTCTTTTTAAGTATTCTACTGACAAACATATTATCTAATGTTATTTTTGTTTTTATTTCCAGTGTAGCATTATTAGGGGTGTAACATCCAATAGATGGGCAGAAGAGATATGACAAAGAATAAAAGTGTACAAATAAAGTATAAACTATTTCCTAAATAATGGAGGACTGAATTTATTGACAGCATGCAATTTAAAATATATATAACATCTTTTTCTTATCAAATGTTGTGTAACCAATCACTTCAAAATTTAGTGGCTTAAAACAGTGACAACATTTAGTCTCCTTGAAAATCTGCAATTTGATCAAGGCTTAGTAGAGGCAGCTTGTCAGTTCCACTCAGTGTCAGCTGGGACAGCTTGAAGGCTGGGGTGGAATCGTCTTAAGACTTGTTCACTCACAGGTCTGGCAGCTGATGCTGCGAAGACTCAAACAGCTAAGGGCTTTAACAGCTGGAGGTCTTCAGGAATCTCTCCTTTTCTCTTATGTGGCCTCTAATTGTAGTGTCTCTAGCTCGGGAATCCCCACTGCTTACATCTGATCTTAGAGCTCCCCAGATGAATTTCCCAAGGGAGAGAGGAAGCTGTGTGGAAGCTCAATTCCCTTTTTGTGATGTAGCCTTAAAACGTACTTCCACACCATTCTATTCATAAAGGCAGTCACAAAGCCCCACCCAGGTTTAACGAGAAGAAACATTGTCTCCAACTCTTGATGAGGTTTGACAAGCACCTGGAAGAATATATAGGACAAGCAATATTGCTGTGGCCAATTTTGAAAAATGTGCTCTTGCATCTCAAGTTAGTAACTGATTTCACCCTGTGCAACTTTTTTCCCTGTTAGCAATCCTAGATCCTATGCATTATTCCTCATGGAAGTAAGTAAAATAAACACAAACCACTGCAATGACTTAGGCTCTATCTCAAATATGTATTTTCTTTAAATCATACATACATGAACTAAGTAGAATGAAGTTAATGAAGTTAATGAAGTTTGTTGCTCCACTACCTATTTTCTTGTGTTTAAGTTGCTGCTGTATTTCACAAATAAATCTTTTTTTTATAGTACAAACTTCTTAGCATGTGCAAGTGACTGATTCAATTTGGTTCATTATAAAGAAGATAGAGCTCAGAGTTTTCCAGAATTAAAATAGACCTGAGCTGAATGGCAGATTTCACTCTGGTTCCTAGCTTTTGTTTATGTCTGATTCAGCTAAAACTCAGATTTCTATTTTCTTCAGCTTCCAAAGCGTGAATAGCAGGTAGTGAGGAAGATTGATTAAGAAGTTCAAATGAAAAAATAAGAAACCTGTTCCAGGACTGCTCTGGCAGATCTTTGAAGTTCATGGCTAGGGGGTAGTTATGAGACTACAGATTTAAGCTATTTGTAATGAAAGGAATGGTTTTCGTTTCACCGGCTCAACTAAATTCTTGCCTTTAGAAATAGTTTTTCTCCAGAACTAGTGTCATGATGTAAAAACGTTTTTCTTGCTATCATGTTCAGTCTCTCCTAAAGTTGAAAATGAGGAATTTTTAGTACATTAAAAATGTATTAAAAGTTATATCATTAATATTATCAGGAAGTCAATGTTTTTACAGATAGAGAGAGGCGAATATATGTAGCAGGTCATGAATGAGCATCTGCTTCATTTCAAAATTTATACAAGCAATGTGTACAGGGGATGCTAATAGTTACAATATGGATTTCTAGTACAATAGGAAAAAGCCCTAAATTCATAAATCAGAAACAGAATTTGATTCCTGAGTCCATTCTTGAGTTGCTTTGTGACCTTCAGCAAATCACTTAATTTAATTAATTTCTTCATTTGTAAAATGGAAATGTTAGCTGCCTTGTTTCATTCACTATTTTGTGAATGGACAAAACGGAATGTTATATTGAAATGGCTTTGAAATGTGTAAATAATGGTATGATTGCATGGTTATATGGCTCATACTAAACTTGATATCTTCCTTCTCACAATCTCTGTATTTGCACCTTGATAAGAAGCAGCACCAGTTACTCAGTCATTCAGTCCAGAAACCTGGAATCATACTAGACTTTTTCTCTTTTAGGAGCTCTCTATCCTAGGTGGTTTTTTACGTGCTCTCTTGTTGCCAGGCTTACATGTTCCCTGCTTCTGGTACTGACTACATCAATTCATCATATACAACTTAATTATGAAGCTTCTCCTCTAAGAAACATTTTCTGACATGCCAGTCATATTAGATAAGTGGAAATTTTGATGAATTTTAAATCACTTCCATGGAATTTCTTTTATAATATGCTCACTGACTTAGGGTGAGAACTACCTTTACAGCATTTCTAAGCTGATAATAAAACTGATATGTTATATATGAAAGCCAAAAATAATTAACCTCTTATTGTTAACAACTTACCACCCTATTAAAGAAAATCTTAAAAATCAAATTAATATAATTATGTATTCTATATTGTCCCACTGTAGTACAATAAAACCAGACATTAATTTTAGAATAGGAGCAAAAGAACAGCTATTGGTATTTTAAAGACTGCCTTAAATAAAATATAATTTAAAATAAAACTGAATGAAATATAAAATCACACAGAAATATAATAAAATTTTAAATATATATTCTAAATCAAACAGGGAAAATAACATTTTAAGTGCACCAATTCTAATAAGTTAAATGTAAACTTAATGTCTCAAAAGATATAAATACAATAAGATAAAATTAAGTTGTAAGTCATTTATAAATTAGAAGATATAAACAGAAAAATAAATGAATTGTATTTAAAACCACCAAGGTATATTCAGTGTAACTGTACTCGAATTAAACCTGAAAATTACTGTGAATTCAATGTCTGCTCTTGGGTGATGTTTGCTTTCAGGTGTCAACTTTCCTGGATTAAGGGATACTCAGATAGCTGGTGAAGTATCATTCTCAATGCTTCAGTAGGCACTGAGCTTGTCCTCTTCTGCTGAAAGGGAAACCCAGATGGGCTTACTTTTGATTTAAAATGATTGGACTGCCCCAGGTGTGTCTTTGAGGTTGTTTCCAGAGGAGATTGGTGTGTTGAGTCACTGGACTGAGTGGGAAAGTTCTGCCCTTAATGTGGGCAGGCCCCATCCAATCCGCTGGGGGCCTAGATGGAACAAAAAGGCTGAGGGAGGGTGAATTCTCTCCCTCCCAGAGCCAGGACACCCTTCTTCTTTTACCCCTGGATGTCAGACCCCAAGTTTCACACCAGCAGTCTTGCCCGGGGCCTCACCGCCTGACTCTGGGCCGTTGCCTCAGACTGAGAATAATACCTCATTGGCTTCCTTCGTTCTGAGGTTTTTGGACTTGGACTGAGTTATGTTACCAACTTTCTAGGTTTCCAGTCCTGCTATCTTGGGCCTTCTCGGCCTCCATAATCAAATGACCCAATTCCAATAAATCCCTTTTTATATTTCTCTCTGTGTATTAGGTTGGTTTTATGTTTCTGGAGAACCATGACTAAAAACTTTTTAAGGATTAGTATTTTTAATTGTTTTAGGGTTTCTTGCATTGGCATTCTGTGAACTTAAAAATACTCTACTTACAGTAATACAGAGAGCATTGATAGTCTGTAACAGTGAACCCCTTTCATAGAGATATGCAAAATATCTACATGGAATACTCCTAATCAATCATTTATAAGAAGCAAGGAAATAAGTGATTCTGTTTATGATAACTTTGAACAGTTTTTTGAAAACCAGGAAATATAATTGTTACTTGGATGCTCTACACATATACATGTATAATTTCTAAGCATTATTGAGGTCTCATATTAATGTTTATTAAGAAATAAAGTGTCAGAAAATCCCCAACTGGCAGATTTCTAACAGAATGTGTGTAAAAATGAATTTTTTAACTTGAGTCAAACCCGCAGTCAATTTTTCTTTTTGGAAAGCCAAACATTTTAGTAAAAATCATCACACCAAGGTTCCACAAAAGTCTGAAAATACATTCTTTTTAAAATTTAATTTTATGTTAGGTTCAGGGGTACAGATGCAGGTTTGTTATACAGGTAAATTGCATGTCACAGGGTTTAGTTTACAGATTGTTTCATCACGCAGGTGATAAGCAGAGTACCCAATAGGTTTTTAAATCTTCACAATCCTCCTACCCTCCACCCTTAAGTAAACCCCAGTGTCTGTTATTCTCTTCTTTGTGTCCATATGTACTCAATGTCTAGCTCCTACTTATAAGTGAGAAATGTGGTATTTCATTTTCTGTTCCTGTATTTATCTATTCACTTAGGATAAAGGCCTTCAGCTCCCTCCATGTTTCTGCAAAGGACATGATTTCTTTCTTTGTTATGGTTGTGTAGTATTCCATGTCATATATGTGCCATATTTTCTTTATCAAGCCTACTGTTGATGGACATCTAGGTTGATTCCATGTCTTTGCTATTGTGAGCAGTGCTGCGATGATTGTACATGTGCATGTGTCTTTATGGTAGAACAATTTAGATGTTTGGAGGTATATACCCAATAATGGGATTGCTGAGTTGAATGATACTTCTGCTTTGCTAAGAAATCGCTAACTGCTTTCCACAGTAGCTGAACTAATTTACATTCCCACCAGCAATGTATAAGTGTTCCCTTTGCTCTGCAACCTCACCAGCATGTTATTTCTTGACTTTTTAATAATAACCATTCTGACTTGTGTGAAATGGTATCTCATTGTGGTTTTGACTTGCATTTCTCTGATTAGTGATGTTATTCATTTTTTCATATGTTTGTTGGCTACATGTATGTCTTTTAAAAAGTGTTCATGTCCTTTGCCACTTTTTAATGGCATTATTATTATTATTATTTTTTAATTTATTTATTATTATTATACTTTAAGTTGTAGGGTACATGTGCATAACGTGCAGGTTTGTTACATATGTATACTTGTGCCATGTTGGTGTGCTGCACCCATCAACTTGTCATTTACATCAGGTATAACTCCCAATGCAATCCCTCCCCCCTCCCCCCTCCCCATGACAGGCCCCTGTGTGTGATGTTCCCCTTCCTGAGTCCAAGTGATCTCATTGTTCAGTTCCCACCTATGAGTGAGAACATGCGGTGTTTGGTTTTCTGTTCTTGTGATAGTTTGCTAAGAATGATGGTTTCCAGCTGCATCCATGTCCCTACAAAGGACACAAACTCATCCTTTTTGATGGCTGCATAGTATTCCATGGTGTATATGTGCCACATTTTCTTAATCCAATCTGTCACTGATGGACATTTGGGTTGATTCCAAGTCTTTGCTATTGTGAATAGTGCTGCAATAAACATACGAGTGCATGTGTCTTTATAGCAGCATGATTTATAATCCTTTGGGTATATACCCAGTAATGGGATGGCTGGGTCATATGGTACTTCTAATTCTAGATCCTTGAGGAATCGCCATACTGTTTTCCATAATGGTTGAACTAGTTTACAATCCCACCAACAGTGTAAAAGTGTTCCTATTTCTCCACATCCTCTCCAGCACCTGTTGTTTCCTGACTTTTTAATGATCGCCATTCTAACTGGTGTGAGATGGTATCTCATTGTGGTTTTGATTTGCATTTCTCTGATGGCCAGTGATGATGAGCATTTTTTCATGTGTCTGTTGGCTGTATGAATGTCTTCTTTTGAGAAATGTCTGTTCATATCCTTTGCCCACTTTTTGATGGGGTTGTTTGTTTTTTTCTTGTCAATGTGTTTGAGTTCTTTGTAGGTTCTGGATATTAGCCTTTTGTCAGATGAGTAGATTGCAAAAATGTTCTCCCATTCTGTAGGTTGCCTGTTCACTGTGATGGTAGTTTCTTTTGCTGTGCAGAAGCTCTTTAGTTTAATGAGATCCCATTTGTCAATTTTGGCTTTTGCTGCCGTTGCTTTTGGTGTTTTAGACATGAAGTCTTTGCCCATGCCTATGTCCTGAATGGTACTACCTAGGTTTTCCTCTAGGATTTTTATGGTATTAGGTCTAACATTTAAGTCTCTAATCCATCTTGAATTAATTTTCATATAAGGAGTAAGGAAAGGATCCAGTTTCAGCTTTCTACTTATGGCTAGCCAATTCTCCCAGCACCATTTATTAAATAGGGAATCCTTTCCCCATTTCTTGTTTCTCTCAGGTTTGTCAAAGATCAAATGGCTGTAGATGTGTGGTATTATTTCTGAGGACTCTGTTCTGTTCCATTGGTCTATATCTCTGTTTTGGTACCAGTACCATGCTGTTTTGGTTACTGTAGCCTTGTAGTATAGTTTGAAGTCAGGTAGCGTGATGCCTCCAGCTTTGTTCTTTTGACTTAGGATTATCTTGGAGATGAGGGCTCTTTTTTGGTTCCATATGAACTTTAAAGCAGTTTTTTCCAATTCTGTGAAGAAACTCATTGGTAGCTTGATGGGGATGGCATTGAATCTATAAATTACCTTGGGCAGTATGGCCATTTTCATGATATTGATTCTTCCTATCCATGAGCATGGTATGTTCTTCCATTTGTTTGTGTCCTCTTTTATTTCACTGAGCAGTGGTTTGTAGTTCTCCTTGAAGAGGTCCTTTACATCCCTTGTAAGTTGGATTCCTAGGTATTTTATTCTCTTTGAAGCAATTGTGAATGGAAGTTCATTCATGATTTGGCTCTCTGTTTGTCTGTTACTGGTGTATAAGAATGCTTGTGATTTTTGCACATTAATTTTGTATCCTGAGACTTTGCTGAAGTTGCTTATCAGCTTAAGGAGATTTTGGGCTGAGACAATGGGGTTTTCTAAATATACAATCATGTCATCTGCAAACAGGGACAGTTTGACTTCTTTTCCTAACTGAATACCCTTGATTTCTTTCTCTTGCCTAATTGCCCTAGCCAGAACCTCCAACACTATGTTGCATAGGAGTGGTGAGAGAGGGCATCCCTGTCTTGTGCCAGTTTTCAAAGGGAATTTTTCCAGTTTTTGCCCATTCAGTATGATATTGGCTGTGGGTTTGTCATAAATAGCTCTTATTATTTTGAGGTACGTTCCATCAATACCGAATTTATTGAGCGTTTTTAGCATGAAGGGCTGTTGAATTTTGTCAAAAGCCTTTTCTGCATCTATTGAGATAATCATGTGGTTCTTGTCTTTGGTTTTGTTTATATGCTGGATTATGTTGATTGATTTGCGAATGTTGAACCAGCCTTGCATCCCAGGGATGAAGCCCACTTGATCATGATGGATAAGCTTTTTGATGTGTTGCTGAATCCGGTTTGCCAGTATTTTATTGAGGATTTTTGCATCGATGTTCATCAGGGATATTGGTCTAAAATTCTCTTTTTTTGTTGTGTCCCTGCCAGGCTTTGGTATCAGGATGATGTTGGCCTCATAAAATGAGTTAGGGAGGATTCCCTCTTTTTCTATTGATTGGAATAGTTTCAGAAGGAATGGCACCAACTCCTCCTTGTACCTCTGGTAGAATTCAGCTGTGAATCCATCTGGTCCTGGACTTTTTTTGGTTGGTAGGCTATTAATTATTGCCTCAATTTCAGAGCCTGCTATTGGTCTATTCAGGGATTCAACTTCTTCCTGGTTTAGTCTTGGAAGAGTGTAAGTGTCCAGGAAATTATCCATTTCTTCTAGATTTTCCAGTTTATTTGCGTAGAGGTGTTTATAGTATTCTCTGATGGTAGTTTGTATTTCTGTGGGGTCGGTGGTGATATCCCCTTTATCATTTTTTATTGCGTCGATTTGATTCTTCTCTCTTTTCTTCTTTATTAGTCTTGCTAGTGGTCTGTCAATTTTGTTGATCTTTTCAAAAAACCAACTCCTGGATTCATTGATTTTTTGGAGAGTTTTTTGTGTCTCTATCTCCTTCAGTTCTGCTCTGATCTTAGTTATTTCTAGCCTTCTGCTAGCTTTCTAATGTGTTTGCTCTTGCTTCTCTAGTTCTTTTAATTGTGATGTTAGAGTGTCAATTTTAGATCTTTCCTGCTTTCTCTTGTGGGCATTTAGTGCTATAAATTTCCCTCTACACACTGCTTTAAATGTGTCCCAGAGATTCTGGTATGTTGTATCTTTGTTCTCATTGGTTTCAAAGAACATGTTTATTTCTGCCTTCATTTCGTTATGTACCCAGTAGTCATTCAGGAGCAGGTTGTTCAGTTTCCATGTAGTTGAGCGGTTTTGATTGAGTTTCTTAGTCCTGAGTTCTAGTTTGATTGCACTGTGGTCTGAGAGACAGTTTGTTATAATTTCTGTTCTTGTACATTTGCTGAGGAGTGCTTTACTTCCAATTACATGGTCGATTTTGGAGTAAGTACGATGTGGTGCTGAGAAGAATGTATATTCTGTTGATTTGGGGTGGAGAGTTCTATAGATGTCTATTAGGTCTGCTTGCTGCAGAGATGAGTTCAATTCCTGGATATCCTTGTTAACTTTCTGTCTCGTTGATCTGTCTAATGTTGACAGTGGAGTGTTGAAGTCTCCCATTATTATTGTATGGGAGTCTAAGTCTCTTTGTAAGTCTCTAAGGACTTGCTTTATGAATCTGGGTGCTCCTGTATTGGGTGCATATATATTTAGGATAGTTAGCTCTTTCTGTTGAATTGATCCCTTTACCATTATGTAATGGCCTTCTTTGTCTCTTTTGATCTTTGATGGTTTAAAGTCTGTTTTATCAGAGACTAGTATTGCAACCCCCACTTTTTTTTGTTCTCCATTTGCTTGGTAAATCTTCCTCCATCCCTTTATTTTGAGCCTATGTATGTCTCTGCGTGTGAGATGGGTCTCCTGAATACAGCAGACTGATGGGTCTTGACTCTTGATCCAGTTTGCCAGTCTGTGTCTTTTAATTGGAGCATTTAGTCCATTTACATTTAAGGTTAAGATTGTTATGTGTGAACTTGATCCTGCCATTATGATATTAACTGGTTATTTTGCTCGTTAGTTGATGCAGTTTCTTCCTAGCCTCGATGGTCTTTACATTTTGGCATGTTTTTGCAATGGCTGGTACCGGTTGTTCCTTTCCATGTTTAGTGCTTCCTTCAGGGTCTCTTGTAAGGCAGGCCTAGTGGTGACAAAATCTGTAAGCATTTGCTTAGCTGTAAAGGATTTTATTTCTCCTTCACTTATGAAAATTAGTTTGGCTGGATATGAAATTCTGGGTTTAAAATTCTTTTCTTTAAGAATGTTGAATATTGGCCCCCACTCTCTTCTGGCTTGGAGAGTTTCTGCCGAGAGATCTGCTGTTAGTCTGATGGGCTTCCCTTTGTGGGTAACCCGACCTTTCTCTCTGGCTGCCCTTAAGATTTTTTCCTTCATTTCAACTTTGGTGAATCTGGCAATTATGTGTCTTGGAGTTGCTCTTCTCGAGGAGTATCTTTGTGGCATTCTCTGTATTTCCTGGATTTGAATGTTGGCCTGCCCTACTAGGTTGGGGAAGTTCTCCTGGATGATATCCTGAAGAGTGTTTTCCAACTTGGTTCCATTTTCCCCCTCACTTTCAGGCACCCCAATCAGACGTAGATTTGGTCTTTTTACATCATCCCATACTTCTTGCAGGCTTTGTTCATTTCTTTTTCTTCTTTTTTCTTTTGGTTTCTCTTCTCACTTCATTTCATTCATTTGATCCTCAATCGCAGATACTCTTTCTTCCAGTTGATCGAGTCGGTTACTGAAGCTTGTGCATTTGTCACGTATTTCTCGTGTCATGGTTTTCATCTCTTTCATTTTGTTTATGACCTTCTCTGCATTAATTACTCTAGCCATCAATTCTTCCACTTTTTTTTCAAGATTTTTAGTTTCTTTGCGCTGGGTACATAATTCCTCCTTTAGCTCTGAGAAATTTGATGGACTGAAGTCTTCTTCTCTCATCTCGTCAAAGTCATTCTCCGTCCAGCTTTGATCCATTGCTGGCGATGAGCTGCGCTCCTTTGCCGGGGGAGATGCGCTCTTATTTTTTGAATTTCCAGCTTTTCTGCCCTGCTTTTTCCCCATCTTTGTGGTTTTATCTGCCTCTGGTCTTTGATGATGGTGATGTACTGATGGGGTTTTGGTGTAGGTGTCCTTCCTGTTTGATAGTTTTCCTTCTAACAGTCAGGACCCTCAGCTGTAGGTCTGTTGGAGATTGCTTGAGGTCCACTCCAGACCCTGTTTGCCTGGGTATCAGCAGCAGAGGCTGCAGAAGATAGAATATTTCTGAACAGCGAGTGTACCTGTCTGATTCTTGCTTTGGAAGCTTCCTCTCAGGGGTGTACTCCACCCTGTGAGGTGTGGGGTGTCAGACTGCCCCTAGTGGGGGATGTCTCCCAGTTAGGCTACTCAGGGGTCAGGGACCCACTTGAGCAGGGAGTCTGTCCCTTCTCAGATCTCAGCCTCCGTGTTGGGAGATCCACTGCTCTCTTCAAAGCTGTCAGACAGAGTCATTTGCGTCTGCATAGGTTTCGGCTGTGTTTGTTATTGCCCTGTCCCCAGAGGTGGAGTCTACAGAGACAGGCAGGTTTCCTTGAGCTGCTGTGAGCTCCACCCAGTTCGAGCTTCCCAGCAGCTTTGTTTACCTACTTAAGCCTCAGCAATGGCGGGCGCCCCTCCCCCAGCCTCGCTGCTGCCTTGCTGGTAGATCACAGACTGCTGTGCTAGCAATGAGGGAGGCTCCGTGGGTGTGGGACCCTCCCAGCCAGGTGTGGGATATGATCTCCTGGTGTGCCTGTTTGCTTAAAGCGCAGTATTGGGGTGGGAGTTACCCGATTTTCCAGGTGTTGTGTGTCTCAGTTCCCCTGGCTAGGAAAAGGGATTCCCTTCCCCCTTGCGCTTCCCAGGTGAGGCAATGCCTCGCCCTGCTTCAGCTCTCGCTGGTCGGGCTGCAGCAGCTGACCAGCACCGATCGTCCGTCACTCCCCAGTGAGATGAACCCAGTACCTCAGTTGAAAATGCAGAAATCACTGGTCTTCTGTGTCGCTCGCGCTGGGCGTTGGAGACTGGAGCTGTTCCTATTCGGCCATCTTGCTCCGCCCCCCCCCATGGCATTATTTTTTGCTTTTCAATTCAAGTTCCTTATAGATTCTGGATATTAGACCTTTGTCGGATGCATAGTTTGCAAATTTTTTTCCCATTTGTTTGGTTGTCTGTTTACTCTGTTGATAGTTTCTTTTGCTGTGCAGAAGCTCTTTATTTCAGTTCAATCCCATTGTCAATTTTTGTTTTTGTTGTGAGAATATATTCTTTTAAACTGAGCATGTGACTCTCAGACAATTTCAGACAACCAATTGCCTGCCATAAGGGTTAGCACCATTGAACATCAAAGCGACAAAGGTTGACTCAGCATATGTTTATTAACCGGTTCAAAGAACTTGAAAAAGAACTCTAAGACTGTGAGACTTTATGTTGTACTGACTTACCTTACCCATAATCTGCATTCCCTTACCAATTAGATGTATCAAATTATATATGGGAGTATACCCCTGAATAGGTGAGTTGACTGTGTATGGAAATTTGTGAACTCAATTCCAATGGAGATCAATAGATAGAGCTCAGAAAGTCATGGAGAAACTTATACATGAATAAAGGACCATTGTAAAAACATGGCTCTTAAATACTAAACTTTTCTCTTTTTCTGTGCCCAATTGCCTATTCGTGAAGGTCAAAAACTACAGAGGAGCTGAGGGTCAGAACAACGATGTTAACATGCCAGAAATATGAGGTCCAGTCTATATATTCTGATTTAATGGGATTTAGCAGGTTTATTTTCCAGGTTTTCCATTGACTTTTTATCATTTTATGAGGGCATTCAAAAACTTTCCTGGAAACAGTTTAGTAGTTCTTTGGTGCAAACTCTTTAGTCATGAAGTTGTAAATTACAAAAACTCATATCTTAAATATGGGCAGGTTCTTCTATACTTTCTTCATACAAAGCATAATCAAAAGCAGTATAATATTACCATTTGGCAATGTCTCCATGGAAAACAATAAAATCAAGACTCAGATAGCTATATAATACTGATAAACTTAAAGTATGTGTCAAGCAAAATTTCAGTAGAACATGGTTGTCATAATGTACAGCATTGATTTTCATCCACAGAAATGGAGAATTCACTTACCTCTCCCAGGGGATCTCACAAATACTTGGAAGCTAAGTACTGAATATAAGATCTGAATCAGTGGCTCTGATATGTCTCTCAGAATTCTAACACCCCAACCTTTTTCCTTCAAACTACTTCATTGTATTTCACAAGTGTTTCCCTCACCTAATGCTGAAATCTCTTCCCTTTGAAATCCAGATGTTGATACTAAAAGGATGGTTTGGTTTGATTATGTCAATCATACTCACAGTCTAAATCCCATCTCTTCTCTCATCTTTAGATGCTTTATGTTGGGTTATAAACTGAGAAAACTGACATTTCATCTGTTCACCTTTAGATATGCTCGAGGAACTATTCCTTGTTTGTGAAGCCATCTAATTGCTAATCTATAACCCTTTTAATATTTTATGCGTTTTTGATTGATCTACTGCCAGCTGACCTAACACTGCCCATAGCTGTATTAATCCTATTATTCACATCCTATTATGGAGTACCTGTGAAACTCCTGAATGAATTCTGAAAAACTTGCTTGCCAGATACCAATATTTAAGATGATTATACTTTTATTCATTCTCTTATTCCTAATTATAAAGCTTCAGATTGTATTTAATTGTATTTGGTGGGGTTCAGCATTTCTCTTCTCCATAACTATCTGTGAGCTGACATTAGGTTTTTGGAAATATCAGTTTTTATAAATATTATTACCATACATATTGTTTTGGTCCTTCTTGATGTTAAATTCGCAAGGTAAAAATTTTTAATACATTTAGAGATTAAATCCTGTTGTAAGGTAAATACAGTATGGGATATAGCAGAATTAAGTAGGTTTTATCAAGAGGAGATAAAGTATTCTAGAAAAAGGTCTGCATTTTGAGTTCCTGATATATTCACAGTACTATTAATCCTCTAATAGGATGGATAAATCTGCCGTGCATGATAAGCCTACTTGTTAAGAAAAGTACATTCTCTATTGAATTAATCACACCATATGAAAGTAGAAAGTATCATCAGTCTGAATAACTATGATACCTTATCAACTTTAGTTTGATGAGTGGTTATAAAGGGAAGTCATATTTTTTAACTCCAATGAAATGTATTGGTAACCAGACACTTCTTATTTAAAGCACAAAAAAAATCTGAAAAAGTAGATTCACAGAAAAAAAGACATTGTTGATGATAATGTATGCCATGGAAAAAAAAATCAGATGAGGTTTTATAGTGACTGGGGGTTCTGGGGACCAGAACACATGGTTGGATTTGGTGGTTTGGGGTCTGTAGAAGGAGAGCAAATATTTATACAAGAGTCAAGCTAGTACAAATGAGTTGTTGATTTTGGCAGTTAATGACAAATATATACATATTGGGCAATATTTCATATCATTGCAACCACTCTCTAGAGAATCTGTCATGTAGAAAAAGTTCTAGAATCTAGAGCCATCATTATCCTCCAGTATATATATTTGCCCCTTTGCCATATTGTGATGACACCATGAGCTATATTTAAAGACCAGGATCTTACACAAAATTTTACTTTGGTCTCTCTTCTAGCCCTTGGTCAACAGAAAGACCACCACTTGGTTCCCCACTGGGTGTTTGAGTGTGAGAAAAAGACACAAGTAAAATACTGGACATATATTAGCGTGTTTTGGCACACATACACCATGGAATACTATGCAGCCATAAAAAAGGATGAGTTCATGTCCTTTGTAGGGACATGGATGAAGCTGGAAACCATCATTCTCAGCAAACTATCGCAAGAACACAAAACCAAACACTGCATGTTCTCACTCATAGGTGGAAATTGAATGATGAGAACACT
Source organism: Macaca nemestrina (assembly GCF_043159975.1). NCBI lineage: Eukaryota > Metazoa > Chordata > Mammalia > Primates > Cercopithecidae > Macaca > Macaca nemestrina. The sequence continues at coordinate 79,353,415 of NC_092128.1, read as the reverse complement.
CGGACACAGGAAGGGAACATCACACACTGGGGCCTGTCGTGGGGTGGGGGGAGTGGGGAGGGATAGCATCAGGAGATATACCTACTGTAAATGATGAGTTAATGGGTGCAGCACACCAACATGGCACATTTATACATATGTAAAAAACCTGCATGTTGTGTACATGTACCCTAGAACATAAAGTATAGTAAAAAAAAAAAAAAGAAAAAATATTGCTCAGAACATACTTATTTAAAACAAATTCATCGTTTACCTGAAATTCAAATTTAAGTTGGCATCTTGTATTTTCGTTTTGTAAATCTGGCACTGTAAGAGGAGGGGCCTGAAAAACTGGGGACAAAAACAGGGGAAGCAAAATCCATACCAACACTGCAGGGAGGTCTTCAGCTATGGCTCTTCTTGTACTCACCAAGAATATGGTACATTTATCTGAAAACCTGGCTATGTGTATAATAATATTAAAATTATTTGTCTTAGTATTTTTTGGTGGACATTACTTTTTTTCCTCCCCAACTATACTTTTTAATTTTCACTTTGAAGCAGTATTATTTTACTCAGCCTTTTGGAACATGGTTTTAAAGAAAGACTCTATATAAAAGTAAAGTAATGTTGAATTAAATGAGACCTTTCTCTGTTCAGGTGCAATTTTCAAAACAGCAAGAGAGAGAGATTTTACACAGTAAAGTAAAAGCATTTAGAATTGAAACTCAAACCAACTAAAATAAATTCGCACTTCAATTGTGACCTTCATACCACATAAATGCATTTTAAACAGTGGGTTGCCTTTCTTTTTATGGCGTAGAGCTGCATGTGATCATAAAGAAGAACAGCAAATGTATACACTGAGCCAGTTATGCAGGGAACATGGCAGGTCCACATGCCCCCACCTGTCAGCCGTGCTTCTTTCTCAATGTTTATCTTAAAACTAGAACTAAAGTTTGATCTGAAGCACAAAGTTAACTTGAAGGAAGCAAGTAAATTTTGGCATATACCCACTTTTGTACATATGCCCCAGTTATCCAAAGCAGCTGGATCTGGTTGAAAGAACACTTGAAGTATAGTTTAATTACATGGAAATAGTGGGTTTTATGCATAAAAATGTTACATAATCCAGGAGTTTTGTAAATCTCACTTTTATAGCATTGCCATTTATTTTTAGAGTTTTGCCAATTCTAGCTTTTGGGAAGTCTCTAATGTAATGAATTACCTTAAGTATTGATAGCCAACTATATGTTCTTTGTCTTTCTCATGCACAAATACTTTTGGAGATTTTACATGCTCTGTATTGATTTAATTCAAATCATTTCCCAACTCTTATTACAATAGTACTTACTGTTTTTCACAGTACATCATTGTTATAATTTTGTAACAAGTCTTATTAGTAACATTATAGATTAGTAACTCATTATAGACTAACCTATATGTCATTAAGTCCTATATAGTTCATAGCATTCTACCATTTACTCACAAATTTACAACATTTAAATAACATTTTCCAAAACTACTACAGAAATTCAGAGACAAAGATTAAATACCTCCTTAGCAATGAAACCAATGTGTATACTGAAAGCTCTCTGGAAACTTAACAGTTCATGTATATTGAAATACAAAACCAAACATGGACTCAATGAAAAGGCTCAACATATTAATGACATATACCAGCCCTATTCATTTGGCTTATATTACTAGGAGGTCAGCAAATAAAACTATTAACAGCAACATTTTTCTTAAGAATAAAATACAAATAATTTATGTAATTTGTTGAAGGACACTTTATCATCTTCTTTACACCAATACACAAACTAAAAATTAACATTTTATCTAATTCAAAAAACCAAAAACAAAATGGCTAAAAGTAGCTTTCCCAAACATTGTGCATTTAGAATTTCAGGAATAAAGTCTTTTCCCAGTGATTTTTATTGTTTTTTAATTTTTGATAAAAATTTATATAAACAAAATGTATAGATTTTAATTTTACAACTCTGAGTTTTGATGTGTGAATACACTGTGACAACAATCAACCCGATTAAAATACATACTATTTCCATCATCTCAGAAAATCATCTTGTGCTCCCTTCAGGCTTTGAGAATCATATGTTCCAAATACTTGAGTCTATCATCAGAGCACAAAAGCAACCACAGACAATGTGTTAGTGAATGTATATAATAGTATTCCATAAAACTTTATTTACCAAAACAGGTAGCTAGTCCGTGGGCCGTAATTTGTCAACCTCTGATCTACTCTAATAATCTTTGCCTTTTAATTAAAGTGTTTAGTCTATTGAAATTTCGTGTAATTATTAGTATGGTTAGATTTAGGTTTATTATTTTGCTATTTTTCTTCTATTTATATCATCTCAATTTTGTTTCTCTTTTTCTGATTTATGTTGGGTAAATTGAATATCTTTTAATAATTAAATTTATTAGCTTTTTCTTCAAACTTTTAATGTTATTTTTGGTAGTTGCTATAGGGCTTAAAATACGTATCTTTAAGTTATGACTGATTAGAATATTGTATCATTTACATAAAATGTAAGAATTTTGAAGTAATATGATTTTATTTCTACTACCTACATTTATTTTTGTGCTATTGGATCATATATTTTAATTACATATATATTATAAATGGTCATAATTTTTTAGTTCAGAATTAAAGAGAAGGGGGAAATAGCCTTTTACATTTGCTCACATATTTGCCAATTATGGTGACATCATAACTTCACGTAGCTCTGAATTTTTATCTGATGTCATTTTCTTTAGCCAGAAAAGCTCTTTCAGCATCTCTTATACCATATACATCTGCTGATGAAAAATTCTTAGTTTTTTATCTGAAAGTCTTTACCTCTCTATTAGTTTTAAAGATTATTTTTGCTGAATGTAAAATTCTAACCTATATGTCACTTTCTATGTATTTATCATGCTTTATCTTTTCTAATTTCCTTGGACTTATAACGATGTTTTTCATCAAAATTTTCAATGATTTTTTTTTTTGGAAGCTGTTTTCCCTATCCTTTCTCCTCTCTATCTTTCTGGAAATCCAATTATACATTTATTATGCCACTTGATATTGTCCTATAGGTCAGTAGGGTACTGTTCTTTTAAAAATTTCATCCCTTATCTCTATTTTCTTTTGATTGGATAATTTATATTACTCTTTCTTCATTTTTACTTACCTATTCTTTTGTAATCTTAAATTTATTGTTAAGTGTATCTGTTGAACTTTTCATTTCAGAAATTGTAGTTTTTGGTTTTGGAATTTCCATTTTTGTAATTCCTATTCCTCTGATAACAACCCATATTTTTACCCATTATGACTTTCATTTAAGTCTTTCAGCATAGTTACAATATCTACTTTGCAATTCTTTAGTTCTAATGTTCTAGTTCTAATGTTCAGGTCATCTTGTGGTATGATTCCATTGACTACTTTTTCACTTGACCTTGAGACACTCTTGTCTTTGCATGAAATATTGGCTTAACTTTTTCATTGTATACTAGACATTGAGAATAATACCCTCTAAGAAGTTTGGATTCTTTGAGTATGGATTTTTCTTCTGGGAATGAGTTCAGTTAATGACTGATCTGGCTTTTATACTTTTTAAGAAAAGGTCTGTTTTGGTCTTGGTTTTAATCTCAGGGAATTTAGTCACTAATCCTAAAGTGTGGTCATTCTCGGGTTTTTGATGAAAACCTAAGGTATTTACTTATTACCAAATGCTTCATATATGGGAAAATTCAAACTGCAAATTATGTTTACTTTGGAGTGAGAAGATTCTCAAATCCATGCTCAAATTTTCTGCTATTCAGCTGCTGCTGTTCCTTGGACTTTTTGAGTTCCCTGAGTGTATGTAGAATTTCTGGAGAGAATATCACAGATGTTTGGGCTCCCTCCATGACATCTTCCCTTTCCTAATTTTTTCTCCTAGTTTGTAGCTGCTTTTGTAACTCTGAAGTTCATATTTCTAAACTTTAAGCTTTCTGCTTGAGTTCCAGCTGCCCTATTCCACACAATATTAGGAACAGTTTCAGGGAGAAAGACATATAAGACTATATCTCAACCAAGGGAGTCCCTTGATTTCAAGGGTTTGATCCTCTCCAGTTTCTACATGTTTGTCACTTTTTAGTGTTTTCAAATATTCATTTTAATCTTTTGCAAATATTATAATTTGTACCTCTAAGAGAATTAGTTTGGTTTAAAAGCTACTTGTCCATTTCTAGAACCAAAAATCTAAATTGGTTTTTGTATGAATTAAATTAGCATTAAATGTCTCTTTTGTATGAATTATTATAAAGTACATGAGGCTGTAGACATGAATTAGACATAACATGTTATTTGGTGAAGAAAACACACATGGTACTTTACAAAATGCAAATTTGTAATCAGTGAGATACATATAAGTACAGATTGATAACTCACTTTTGGGTAAGCATGTTATTGCTTAGCCTTTAGTAATAGTCCTTTAAACACAAGCATTTGCTTTATAAAATATGGATAATAAAGATGTACAAGATATGTACTCACTATTTAGAATGTTATTCTTTCATATAACAAATATTTGTGTTAACTATAACAAAGGATAGAATCCAAAAAATTGCAAAACTATCTACTTAATTTTGTTGTATAAATACTGAGTATTACCTAGACATGAAATTGTAAAGTGTCTTAGGAAAACATTTGGAAAAATTTAGAAATAAAATTTTTGTTTCTATGAGAATATACCCATAAACTCATATATATAAATATATTTATATAATTTCAGTAAGAATTTTTGTGTAAACATAAGCCAGAGACTATGCTGTAATTATTATACAAAATGAGCAGTGTCAATAGAGGACTACATACAGTGTTATGCTAACACAGAATGTAAGGTAAATAATAAACTGGTCCATGAAACTCAAAGAAAATAGCATTAGCGCTAAGCAAGCAACCCTGTAAGCAATGCTTCAGAGTTTGTGATAACAATCTGGAACTAGTTCCCTTGGCTTTCCAATGATGTGTGAAGTACTCCTGTTGTACCAACACCATAAAATCTGAGAGTATTTTAACAGGACTATGGATTCTTTGCTATATTGCTAGTGAATAGACACACGTGTATTTTCATCTGAGGATGTAGAAGATAATAGAGCTAAATGGTGCTTTAGATCTTACTTTTTAAAATTTTTTTTCTTACAGTGGAAGAAATAGCATCACTAATGACTATAATTTTAGAGTATGCTACAATTAGTCTTTATGTGTGGTCAGTGTAATGACTTGAATTCCTCTGCTTTCTATGAAGAAACATTCAAAATGGCAAAGAAATAATATTTCTAATTTGGTGGCATTTAAAAATATCTGTGGCATCTAAATTCTATAAAATTATTCTAAAATAGAGGTTAAAAGTATTTAAGTACATCTAAATTTTAATATTATATAACGTGAAATATTATGCTTATGTTTCTCATATATACTTCATAACAAGTGTATTTAATCACCTTCCACAATTATTGCAATTTGAGCACAGTGTATTTATTTCTACAAAATAGTCCTTTAAAAAAATTTTTAAGATACACCCAATGTTGTTTCTTAAATTTTAACACATTTATTCATGACTATAATTTGTTTGACATTTATAAATAGTTTTATTCTGGGAAAAAGTACAAATATAACATCAAAAAGGTGGAATTTTCTGTATATATACTTGTATCAAGTATAGGGAAGAAGAAAATAATATATTTAAACAAATTAGCTTCATTTTATGAAAAGATTTAAAAATTATAATTAATGCATAGTTAAGTTTAATGCATATTAAACTTAAATATTGCTTTCAGTTTAACGGAATGATACTAATTCGTGTTTGACATCTTATCAAATAATTCATTTATTCAAGTAGTATTTATTGAATGTTTCCTTTGGGACAGACATTGGGGACACAACAGAGAACAACACATACCAAAAATTATGCCTTTAAGGAATGTAACTCCTAGTGCCAGAGGCAGAAAATGACTAAAACACAAAGAAATTGATATCGATAATCCATATGGCAAGATCTAAGATAGAAAAGGGGGAAGAGTTTATCAGAGTGGGTAAGCGCTATTGAGGATTTATTTAACATAGTGGGGGATGATGACGTTTACTCAAATCTGGAAGAAAGGGGAAGGGCGAACCTCAGTGTCTGTAGGGAGAACAGGTGCGAAGGTCCTGAGGTGGAAGCATGTGTGGGTTGTTCAAGGATTAGCAGGAAGATCATTGTGTCTCCAGTACATCGTCTTGTTGAGTCTTGAGGCCATTTTAAAGACAACAGTTCTTTCTGTGAGATGAGAAAATATTGAAAAGCTTTGAAAGAAGAATGACATGGCCTGATATTTTTTAAAGGTTCACAGTAGCTTCTATGTCAAGTGAAGATGTTAAGCAGGCAAATAGGCCTAGATATAAAAATATACATGTGCATATTTAGAGACATAGACTTATAAATATAAAACATATAGAGATGTATAAATATATATTTATTACTTACAGACTCAACCGCATAGACATAGTTGTATCAGTTATTGAACCTATTACATCTCAGCTTCAAATCCACCTTTCTTTACCCTGCTGTAATGCAGCTCATTTTTTCTTGGCTAGCTGGTTCCAGGTAAAGCCAAGTAGAAAGTTCTGGAGGAACACTGAAGGAAGTAATGGCTCTTCTTATTGGGTAGTGTGTTTCTCTTAGAAGGCCCCTGCAATGAGGCAGACAGGAGCACAGAATAGCTCCCATTGGCTAGCTTCCCCTGGAACCCCAAAAAGTGGTTTTCCAGACGGTTCAATGCAGTTTCACCCAATAACATCTCAGGCAGCAGCCCGATATGTTCCAAAGTACAATATTTCAGCGACTTCTATGCCATCCAGCTGGCCATAGCCATATACTTTCCAACAAGATTTGGACTTCATGCCTGGGGGAAAGAAGTCTTTTACCAGATTTGTTACTGTCTTGGATGTTCTGCTTTAGCCCTAGAGAGAGCGGGTATTCTTTAGAGTTTCATTCATGTATTCTTTACAGTTCTCGTATCTCTATAGTAGGCAATTATATATTGCACATGATAATTATTTACATTAAGCTTTCTCTGTTCAAATTGCTACATGGTCCTCTCTTTGACTTCACCTTGGTTGCCACAATGGTATTTAAAGCCATGAATCTAAAAGAAATGTAGGGAGTGCTATTAGAAAAGAGGCCCAATGACCAAACATATAAGGGTTGAGCAGAAAAGAAAGACTAAGGAATAGAGACGAAGAACAAGGTGAGAAAACAGACCAAGAAGAGATGGGAATTTAAGTGAAAAAACTGTTTCAAGGGCAAGAGTGATCAGTTATATCAATGCAACTAATAAAATAAGGACTGAGAATTAACTGTTTCATTTCAAAATGTGAGTCATTGTGAACTTGACAATAGTTTTTTCCATGACTGCCTGAACATAAAGGCAGATATGCACAGATTCAAGAGAGAATAGGAAAAAAAAAATTGAAGATTTAAAAAACAGATAAATCATTAGAGAACTTTTTAAATTAGGGGAATTAGAATATCGGGTGGAAGGAAATGTATAATCTGAAGGTTATTTCAGTTGTTACTTATAAGAGGAAAAATAACAGCATGTTTCATCACTAATGTGAATAATCATTCAGATGGAAAAACTATCGATGCAGGAGAGGCAAAAATAGTTTTCCCAAATAATTTAATGTTTGAAATTATTTGTAATGGTCATCCAATAAATTAATGATACACTTAGAATTAGAGCTCAAGATTCAGACCAAAACCCTGGTTGCTACAAGAAAATATTTGACTCAGACATTGTACTGTAAAAGTGATATAAATTACAATTACATATATATACAAATATAATTTTATGATATTTAAGAACTCAATATTATAACTTTCTACTTAAATAATTCATTGTGGTAATAGCTTTAAACACAAAATTACTTAAATAATTTATGAATTTATCATTGCGTTAGATATTTGTTCAACTTAAGGATAATTAACTTGAGGTTGACATAACTGCATATTATATATGTTCACAATTATGAAAAAATATGCATTTAGGTGTGTGTATATCTAGATAAACATAAATAATGACTGATAAAATATCTGCATTTAGTGTGGCCTTTAATCATACTAAATTTATTATATGCAAATTATTCAATGAAAAGAGTCATAGATAGTTCAAGTGGTATGACAATTAAGAAAACTATGTTTATATGTCTACTGCCTTATATTTTCTATTACTGGACATTATGAGAATAAAGAGTTAAATTTTTTAGACTAGAATACTATGATTATGAAATATGAGACTTCATGGCTCTCCTCATGCCAGCTCAATTACACAGTATATCTGCCTCTCCTCTGGAGTGTCGTTTGTGTATTATGGACAAAGAATCTCATGGAGCTCTGATTAATCCAAGCCACAATCACTTTTGAGCCCCTATCAAGTTCTTCTGTGTTACTCAGTCCTGATATTTCAAAATCCCCATTGTGTGAGGAAATAGCCAGTAGGACTTAGAATCAACATGAATATTGTTCTTTCAAGTCATGCGAATCTTCCAGAAGAGTATCTTTTTCTTTGCTGTCACACATATACTACCAATTGAAACATGGGACACTGACAGAAAATAATACTGACACTTGGTTTCCCCAGGCCAACACCCAAAGAGCATACTAAATGTTTGTTTTCCTTCTGGATGATATAAAGGCTTAGGTCCATCTTTTATATCCTTTGTGAAATATGATAATGCTTTACTTATTGGAAATCTGACTCATTTGATTAATGTTCTATAATATACTTCATATACTGACAAAGTTTCTAGGCAAGGGTAGCTGATCATTTGTAGTTGGCTACTGTTTTGTTTTTAATCAGTCAATTTTTACATTAATTACAGGTATTTATACTGATTTATATTAGCCAGTATCAATAGTGTTCAAAGATCCCCTTCGGATTTCTGACATCTTCCTCAGCCCTGAGCCAAATAAGATCATCCATCTGAAAAGTCTGGCTGCTTAGACATCAAAATGTATCTCTACAAATATTAGTGCCCCTCCCACTTCACAGAAGCATTCACTGAATAAATACATATAGATTGTAAATGAGCTTTTGTTGTCTGTATTTGGTTGTGTTGATATTATCTTTGGATCTCAAAATCATGTATTATATATGATATTATTTTGCTCTATAAAATAATCTGTTTTGAGGATATTTACTATGCAGCATCTTTAGTCCTCTTAAAAAAATCATGAAAGACTTCATAAGGAATTCAATAATACATTCATCTGCCCACCCCATAACTTCTTTATATGTTATATGCTGCAGTATCATTTTTCATATTTTCACATATGTTTATGAATAGTTTCAGAAACATGGGTGGCTGATTAGTATGAGTTACACTAAAGAGCATCTGAAATATATTATTATATAACTTTCAGATTAAAAGATGTGTGTAAATGTTTATGACTACCTGATATGGGAATTGATCGATCTAACAAGCTTAAACTTAGCATTATGTTCCACAAAAACAGAACCTTGAGGCAAAGCCATCAAATAGAAATAGCAACATTAATCAAATAAAGACTCTCCACAACAATTGGAGCTTTAATAAGTGCATTGAAGCAAAACAGTTGGTTAACACTGTACACTCTGCTGAATAAGCAAACTCATCTTTACGTTTGCTTTAATACAGAGAATCTTCCCCAAAATAATGGACTCTAATCCCTCTGAGAGCTAAATTCCACTATCAAATCAGATTTGCTTTTCTGCTGAATATTTCATTTCAACAAGTATTTACATGCTAGATGCTATGCTGAATCCATATATTTCTTTTTTCCTAGGATTACAAAAAGATCAGACCAATAAAATTCTTACTTTTATTATGAAGTAAACTAGTCATGTTTCCCAAGTTTGTTATCAAATGGCCAAATTTGTAACTGCTGATTAGTCACTGTCAAAAGAATACCTTTTTAATTGGAAAATTATGAGGGAATACTTATTAAATACATAATTATCAAATAAAGGATGAACTATGCTACTGTTTTATTTTTAAGTTCAATATAGATAAGCATGCCCAGCTATACAGAGCATGAGACAAGTTAGCCACTCTACTATTACCCATCACTGATGTTTTAAATCACGTTTGAAGACTTTATAAAGAATTTCAAGGCTTCCAAATATTTCATGGTTAAAATATGAAAATCTAATTCTGGATTTCCAGTGCTCTATGGCTATAACTACTCAAAAACTCTCAGGATGCTTTGATTCCCTGCCTCCTTGCATTCTGCATTGATGTCCTTCTTTCCCATTTCTGAGCAAATTTTGTCTTCTACATATGGTTGCCTTATAACATCTTTCCAATCATCAAATTTTCCCTTACCACTCTATATTTTGCATTGCAAAATATATTTATTTGTGAGATAGTCTTCAGTTAACAGAAGCCAGACACCAATCCATGCACTTTTTTTTTTTTTTTTTTTTGGACAGAGTCTTGGTCTGTCACCCAGGCTGGAGTATAGTATTGCAATCTTGGCTCATTGCAAACTCTGCCTCTCAAGTTCAAGCAATTCTCCTGCCTCAGTCTCTTGAGTAGCTGGCATTACAGGCATGTGCCACCATGCCCAGCTAAGTTTTTTGTATTTTTAGGAGAGACGGGGTTTCACCATGTTGGTCAGTCTGGTCTCAAGCTCCTGACCGCAAATAACCCACCTGCTTCATTGTCCCAAAGTGCTGGGTTACAGGTGTGAGCCACCACGCCTGGCCAATCCATGCACTTAATATTAAGACCACCTTTGTTTTCTCATTGTGAGTGCATCCGTATGTAGCATACATGAGTGTATCTGTATATCATATTATTGCATAAAAAGTACTCAGGTTAATGTCCAAATATATGAAGGGGTTTTAAGCAAATTTATTCATTAATTCTCTTATTAATAGCTATACTGTAAAGCACAATTCTCTAATAATCTAAGTACAACCTTGTTATGTTGAAGTGTCATGCTGTGAAATATTGACCAGGATAGGTTCCTTCTGCCAAATATAAGCCTGTATTATTTACACAAGCATATAAATTTCAAGCTGATTACCTTTTACTGAGAGGCAGTAATGAGAATAATATCACATGGAGATCTACATTAAAACACAGATATTTTTTCATGACAATGGAAATGCAAATATCCTAATTAATATGCTAATAGTTATTCTCTAGTTACAGATATCAACTCAAGTCTAGCTTACATAAATATATGTAATATCTCTACATTTTTCCTCTAATAAATAGATAAGATTCCTGAGGGTAGGAAAGAAGTCTAATCTGTATTTTATAATTCTTAGAGAATTTGCTGTTCAATAAAGATGTGATTTTTAATATAAATAGTGATATAGCTTAAATCTGATAAGGTGTCAGGCTTTCTTATAAAGTGCCCTATTACTCAAGAAAACAACCTGGAAAAACAACTTTGACTTTTTTGGGGCATAAGGACAATCGGGTAACTTTTTAGTTACTTGTGAACCCACAATCATTAACTTACCGAGATTTGTCAACTATAATGTCAGAAAATTGTTTCCAAAAATGGTGTACACAGAGCTTCACTGTCTTTTTCTACTTGTGTCTGTGTGTGAAAGTATCTATTATAAGATTGTAAAATGCAAAACAAATGCCATTCTTGTGTTGTAGAGTGATAGGTCCTTTAAAAACAAATCTCTTGACACAGTTTAGATTTTTAAGTGTCTTAGAAAAGAATATTTATAATCTAGGGTTGTTATGTGATTTTCATTCTGTCATATCTTTCTACAAAAGAGAAAAATACACCAACATCTTCCTTGAAAATACATACAAAGTTTTGCTGCAGCTGATGGAGTATAAATAGAATACATGGTGTCTTGGTAATTCCTAAATGGAAATCTAGTATTAACACTAAGGGTTATTAAGAAAATCATTCCTTGGATAGAATCCTATGCCAGGTTACCAATTACCAAATAACATAGCAAGGAAGGAGATCTGGCAAAGAAAAAAATACTTTCTGACAAGCAGTTAGCAAAGTAAAAAATCTTAGGATTTTTATTGTGCTATGTGACTTGTAATAATTCTGTAGCATGGTGAGTATTTTCCAATTTAAAAACAATTGGAAATAACAACAAAGCAAAATATACTCTTTAAGCATGACAACCAGCTTAACTAGGAGGGGAAATTGTCTTCTGTTTGGGGAGATTCTAATTTTCTCATAAAATAGCTACTATCTATTCTGATGAAGAATTCAGTTACAAGCACAAGAGGAATAAAACATCAGTCTTAATAATGGATTTCAATCTGGGATGGAACACAAAAATAGGTACATGTATTAAAATATGTCAATTTCAGCATTCACATAATATTATAATATGTTTTTAATGTACTTTGACAAACTGGAAACAACCAATATTAACAGAAAATAATAAATGTGGTTAGTCTATGCATCCAGTTGTTAATTTACAGAGGTGATTATTTCTTGTTATGCATTTATAATGCAATAGCAGCTAAATAAATTTATCTGAAAAAACTAAATAGTGGGCACTGTGATTGAATTTATCATCACTCCAGAACATAGAAGAAATGGAAACAACAAGAAATCTACTTTATTTGTTCCATTACTTGCACAAAAGAGTTCAATCAAATATGTGGAAAAGTTGCCAGAGCCCCGGGAAGATGTATTCTATTTAACCTGTCAATAGCAAACTCCATCAGCTTAATGGAACTGATGTTCAGATTTCCAAGTGGATTGAAGGACACTGATAACTCCATTCACCAACAATGGCCAGTGTAAAATATGATTTTCTTAAGAGAAAGGGGCATCATACTGATAATTAAATCAACTTTTAATAATGAAAATGTCACAGATATGGAAGTGCTATGAATCATTCATACTTGAAGGAAAAGGTGAAAAATGGTAGATTAATTTATAGACCTTCCTTTACCCATTTGGAAACCCTTTATCTACTTAATTTCAGTTGTAATCACAGTAATATTATTCTGTTCTTAAGTACTACAGAAATTGAATAAACAATAGTCACAATCAAATGATGAGCTTGCCTAGATTAAACTAATTTTTAAAAGTATACTTCTCACTTTCCAGAGATGCCATGGGTACTATTTGGTAACAACAGTTACTGAAACACTACATTCTATTTCCATTAATTTGTTTATTCAACCAACCAATATTAACAAATGTTTACCAAATGCCAGACAAAACGGTTAGGTTCTATATACAAAAAGTCTATTTAATGCTTTCTTTTTTAAGCAGTTCAATCACTTAAAGTAGGTGTTGAAAGCCAGTTATTGGTATTTTGGAAAGAGCAGAGGTTTGGTCATTGTTTCTTAATAATTATGGGTAAGATTTTAAAAAATCTGAATATTGATATAGTAACATGATGCATCTGTCATTCATCTATTATTCATTTATGCTTGTTAGTGCTTAGATGTTTAAACATTTCTCAACTGAATTTATTTTGTAAAGAAGAGACACGTATTACAATATGTAAGTTCTAACTATGAGCACTCTTGTATGGAGGCACTTTTAAATCACTTGTCAACAAAAATAATGTTTTATATAAATCTAACACAGAAGCCTCAGGTTTTCAGAGCTATGAAGTATTGTATAATTTGCTATATATAACTTAAGAGAGAAAGGCATTTTGGTTGGTTCACATTTATTCCCCTTCTCTTGGAGGAAGAGGAGTAATTCTGCCCTGCTACCTTCTATTTATATGACTTTGAGTTAGTTTCTTAATGTCTCAGTTTCCTAAATTATAGTAGAATCCTCCTTTCACAGATTAGAAAAGTAAAGTAATTAAAATGACTGACCCATAGATGGTATTCAATATATGATGTTTTTTATTTTTTTCACTTCACGTATTTACCCTTGGGCCAATTTGGAATGCTTTGAAAACTTTCACATTCCCTAGCAAAAAGGAAGAATATCTGCTCTAGTCTAGATGTGGTCCTCTTTGCTATTGCTGCATCCTCTGCACTTAATCAGTAAATGGAGTGTGACTTGGCTCAGAAGAAGGCCATGGGGGAAGCCACTGGAGCAGAATTGTGATGGTTTTAAAATTCTGCATCTGAAGTAGCTCCATGAACTTAATTGCTTTCCATCCCTTCCCAACCAGCCATGTTTCAGAGAAGGGACACTTCTCAACTCCCTCCCATTTCCTTTCTTTTATCTCTTCATATTTTCCTCCAATCCAACTAAAGAGGAATGGATAGTTCTCCTCAAATTAAAGGCCATACTCCAACTGGCCTCCCACTCCTGTTCCCTCCTATATTCTTCTCTAATGGATTTGGCCCAAGACTGTTAACATATTCTGAAATCTCTACCATCTCCCATCTCCCAAGCAAGAGGCCCCACTTACACTACAAATCAAGATTTCCACTTCAGATTTACTTCCTAACTTGCTGAAAAAGCTTCTTGAATATACAGCCGGTAGCCATTTCCTCAACTCCCAGTCACCAACCTCAATCCACCTTTCTCTGGTTTTTCCCTTCCCACCAGTGTGCCAGGACTGCTTTAGGGGAGATCACTAATAACCTGCGTTTTGTCAAATGTAAAGGATGGTAAACCTGACAGAGGCATTTCTGTCCTCAACTTTTTCATCTCTCAGCATTAAGGAACACAATTGACTTTTTACTCCTGAAATGCTCTTCTCCTTGGCTTCCATAACATCAAAATCTTCTAGTCTTTATACCTCTGATTTTTCTCACAGTTTATACCCAAGTCCTTCTTTTTTTACCTTATGTTTAAATGTTAGTACACAGTTCTTCAATTTCTTCCCAGCCTCACACCTCCCTAAATAATGCGAACCATTTTCTTTTTTTTTTTTTTTTTTTTTTTTTTTTTTTTTTTTTTTTTTTTGAGACGGAGTCTCACGCTGTTGCCCAGGCTTGAGTGCAGTGGCGCGATCTCGGCTCACTGCAAACTCCGCCTCCTGGGTTCACGCCATTCTCCTGCCTCAGCCTCCTGAGTAGCTAGGACTACAGGCGCCCGCCACCGCGCCCGGCTAATTTTTTGTATTTTTTTAGTAGAGACGGGGTTTCACTGTGGTCTCGATCTCCTGACCTTGTGATCCGCCCGCCTCGGCCTCCCAAAGTGCTGGGATTACAGGCTTGAGCCACCGCGCCCGGCCGAACCATTTTCATAACCCTCAATATCACCAGTTTGCTAATGATTCCTTATGTCTCTAATTCAAATATCCATACTGACCTACGAAAATCATAAAGCAAACCACTTGATGCTGTAAGTTGCCACTGCCCCATTTCCATTGGTCTTGATAGCATGTCTTCCCCTTTCAATTGGCCTTTCCCTAAGTCATTGATTGTGGTTGCCCTTTTCCAATGATCTTCCACACAACCCATAGATACCATTGTAAGTAACACTGTATCACAATCATAATTAACCCAGGCTGCATTTTTCTGTGCTCAAATTGAGGCTGACCACTCCATGGCCAGTCCAGCTCCTGGGTCTCAGAATTAGCCACAGCATTGGGCTCTTATGTGCCCAAACACGTGGATCTTCTGGAATCTTAAAAGCATACCTCTTTCTAGCAGTCAGCCCCTGAAGTGATTATTAAGTAGGAGAGTAGTGAGATTCTCCCTGGTTTGGAACATAGAGGCTTTATCGGTGGGAGTGAGAAAACATATAGATTTGGAGAACATCCAATTGTCATCTACTGTATAGTCCAGTAGTAATAAAGTATCTGGGCAAAAAAAGCAGAGTTGATTGCATGTCTGCTTGACATATGCCTTACTTTACATATTTATTTTATTGCTTTTTCCTCCTTCTACCCAAAATAAATGCATAAAACTTCCAATGAAGAGACATGGAGCTATCAAACTGTCTCAGAAAGCACCCTAAGCTTTTGAAATGAAGTCATGTTTTTAAAGTGAAAGTTAATTCAAAGTTAGCTTATGCTTTTTATCCCTAGAGTGGGATAAGTAAGTGTGCAATTGATTTTAATTTAATATTCATGGTGTATTACAACTGCCAGAAAATATAAGTTGTTTTTTTTTAAAAAATAAATAAATAAAAGAATGAAAGCACAGCCAGGACCTAACTTTACCCTTAGAATTATTGCCAGAGTTGCAAGGACACTCTCAAATACTAAAGAACATGTGTTTAGGAAATAACTGTACAAACACATTTTTAAAAGGCTGTGCCTCAAGCAGAGCTTTTTCTCTAAATCCTGGTCTACTTCATATAAAATTGCTGTGATGGGCCAGACACAGTGGCTCACACCTATAATCCCAGCACTTTGGGAGGCCGAGGCAGGCGGATCACGAGGTCGGGAGTTCAAGACCAGCCGGGCCAACATGGTGAAACCCCGTCTCTACTAAAAATACAAAAATTAGCCTGGTGTGGTGGTGCGCACCTGTATTCCCAGCTACTCAGGAGGCTAAGGCAGAAGAATCACCTGAACCCAGGAGGCAGAGGTTGCAGTGAGCTGAGATAATGCCACTGCACTCCAACCTGGGTGACAGAGTGGGGGGAAAAATGCTGTGATGTCTCGTAATATACAAATTTCTACCTGGAACATTTCTGCCCAGATCTTCACTTGGCTGATTCCTCATTATTCAGTTCCTAGTTCAAATGTCACTTCCCCAAAAAGGACTTCCTTGACCACCAATTTATCATAGACCCCGACTTTCCATAGCATTTGTCATTCCATGAAACTACACTGTTTTTTTTTTTTTTTTTCATTTGTTTATTTTAATCCTCTCACCACTGGAACACATTCAAACATAAGCTCCACAAGAACAGGGACAATGTCTGCTTTCATTGTTATGGCAATGACAGCTATTTCCTACAGGTGGATATATATATGTTTGATAGATGCATATGGCATTACATGGCAGAGAAACACTACTTTCTTTCTGTCTTTGTCTTTTTGTCTCTCTCTCTCAACTTTGAGATGGAGTCTGGCCCTGTTGCCCAGGCTGGAGTACAGTGGCATGGTCTCACCTCACTGCAAACTCTGCCTCCTGGGTTTAAGCAATTCTCCTACCTCAGTCTCCTGAGTAGGTGGTATTACAAGCACGCACCACCACACCTGGCTAACTTTTGTATTTTTAGTAGAGACAGGTTTGTCACCATGTTGGCCAGGCAGGTCTCAAACTTCTGACCTCAGGTGATCCACTTGCCTTAGCCTCCCAAAGTGCTGGGATTACAGGCATAAGCCACCACGCCCAGCCCACTTAACTCTAAGACTCGGTGTCCTTTATCTAGAAAATTAGTCTAAACCTTGCTTACAAGATTGTTGGGAGTTAAAATGGAAATAGAAAGTGAGAAAGTATTTTATATAGGAAAAAAATTCTTAACACATCAGATTTTTAAAAAAGGAATGTGTGTTGTTGACTCTACAGTTACATATAAAATAAAACCCAGATGGTTTTTATTTTCACTAAATGGTACCCAGAATCAACATGAGATTGGATTGACTAATTCATACCTCTGAGTTCTTGGTTCATGAGGTACAATGCAAGGGCTATATTGTGAATTTTAGATGTTTTCTTTCCTATATAAGTACTATGTTATTCATTTAATTCCATTAATCTGTTTATTTAGATACTGCTGTTAAATATGTAATAAACTGGTGTTGCATCTGGTTATGGCAAATCCTATAGGTTCACTTTCAGTTCTATAGATTCTATAAATAGAAAGAATTTTGACACTTAAAGTTACATTGATTGCCAGACACAATGGCTCATGCCTGTAATCCTAGCACTTTGGGAGGCCTAGGCAGGCAAATCACTTGAGCCCAGGAGTTCGAGACCAGCCTGGGCAACATGGCAAAACTTTGTCTCTACAAAAAAAAAAAAAAAAAAAAAAAAAAAACCAAAAATTAGCCAGTAATGGTGGTGCGGTCCTGTAGTCCCAGCTACTTGGGAGGCTGAGGCGGGAGAATTGCTTGGGACCAGGAGGCAGAGGTTGTGCTGAGCCAAGATTGCACCACTGCACTCCAGTCTGGGTGACAGAGCCAGACCCAGTCTCAGAAGAAGAAAGCAAAAAATGCTTATACTATCAAGTTTGATGGTCCTATGTCAACTTGCAAAAAAGCTAGTACTTTGAGGCCAACTCTATTAACTTTATTTTTTAACCTAAAACTTTAGAGAGGAAACAATAAAGCATGTAACAGCTTTCCTTTTGATCTTCAAATTGACAGAAATAGCTATTTTCTCAATAATAAATTAAGGTGGTTGAGGTCATTTAAAAGCAAGTAAGAAGAATATAAAGAACACAAGAGTAAGTTTATTATGGAGTATTTTGTTCTTACAAGTGATTTTTAGTCCAAAAATCCCAAGCATATTTTGTAAATGCTTTACTGTCCCAAAGATGTAACAGATTAAAAAGATTCAAAGGGATGTATAAAGACAGATAAAATTTGAGGCCATTTTTAAGTAGCTTAGCTGGATAAACAAATCACAGTGGAAGAGGAGTTTGTCAGGTGTGTCAAGGATGATCTTACAGCAGTCTATCAGATTAGGACACATCCTACTGGCACAAATGTCACCTGCCCTGGAAGTTTTACCTGACCTCTCTAAGTAGGATGAAGCATTATTTTCTCTGTTCTTTGGTTCAAATGAACACAAAAATCTCTCACCTTCTTAAGAGAATATATGAAATATTTCTTTCCCTCCTAAACTGATAACTCTGGGAAGCAGAGAGTTTATATTTTTAGGTTGGATGGTTATTAAGTGACTAGAGTTTTATTATATGCATCTGTTTTATTTTGTTGTTGTACATGACTGCTCTTGAAGCCTTTGCAGTTATATAGAGTATTTTTCCTCACTACTTGATGTACTCCCCAATTATTTTATTTTCGGAGGCCTTATATGAGTTTGTGGACAATTTTTTTTCTGCCCTATCCATGTTGTTACATTACATGTACCCATAGCAACTTGTTATTCTTACATCTAGTATAATGAGTACATGGAAACCACACTGTTACCCCCTGGATTAAAATAAGACAATGGAGATACTTCCTATGCATCTGCCTGACTATGATTCTTGGGAAAGGATTTCGTTACATCTATCTGGACTTCTCAGTGGCCTTCCTTATTAGTCATTTTTAACATGTCTCAGATTGAATTAATTTCATCTTTTATTGAATAAGTATTGGGTTTAGACTTATTTCATCGGTGAGAATGCTGAGCCTAAGAAAAGATTAAGTAATTTATTTAGGCCTACACAGCTATTACTGACAAAGCAGAAATCAGACTCAGTTCTGGTTTTTCATCCCTTGCCATTTCCTTAGAATAGATCACCCAATGATGCCTGTCTCCTAATTGTCAGAGATTCAGTACTTTTTCCCAGGTATTTTATGAGTAAAGAATAGCAAACATCCTTTGCTTTTGAAGAGCTGTGAAAAAATTAAAAGTATATTTTCTGGAGGCAAAATGAAATGGACAGCCAGTATTTGCTGAGCATATTTTCTGTGGCAAATTGCAAAGTGTTATAATGTCTTCATCTATTTAATCCTCTGTCTTGTTATTCTCCATGAGGGAAGAGCAGGAACAATCCCACTTTAAAGATGAATAAACTGAGGCTCAAAAATTAATTATATCATAGTGTTACTAAAATATAAACAGTAAATGAACCTATTTATAACTAATTTCAAGATATGTGCCTTTTTAATATACTAAAATTTTAAGATACTGAAGGTCATATACAAAACATAATCCCACAGATGATAGGGTATTCTAAAAGTCAAGTGTTATAAGTAAATATCACATAAGCAAATAAAAGATATGTCATAAGTTGGGTTTTGTCTATATATTTGTTATTGTTCATGAAAATTCCACCATCAATGGACATTACTGGCTATACCCTGAAAGAAAATAAAATGCAGGTGATAGAGACAAATAAATCATCCCATAATTTTTCTTTGTTGGGAGGGGAGGAATTACAGATTCCACCTGTCTAATGACAAGGGCACATTCACATGTCTTTTCCATCAAATCATGCTCTGCTGAAGGCAATACAACATTTGAAGTCAGACAAATATGGGATTGAATGACCTCTCCATTTTCAGGCGGTAGGATTTAAGGCAAATTATTTATATTCTGTAAACCTTACTTTATAATTGGCTAAATGAGAATAACGCCATTTTGTATCACAGAATTTAGACCTAAAAATCTACTGGGGCTTAAATTATGCTGAAAAAGTAATGGTTTCTCCATATCCCTAAAACAGTGATCTCTTTTAATCAGCTGATTTTGTTATATGATTCTAGCTGTCTGTTGTATTATTTTAAAATATTATCTAGCAAAAGCAATGCAGTAGACACCACTCAAAATATGGTTGGAAATAATTACTACCCATTTGACTTGTGGTCTTAATAGAATTGCAAACAAAATATGCATGAAAGATAAGGAGAAACCAGCATCACCAAGGCTAGCCAAAGAAATACAAAAACCTCTTATTTCAAGAGGGCTAGCATATGTTTATATATCATTTCCTCTCTACAAATGGGTCTACATATGAAAGAAAATTGCTAAATAAGGGTGAATTTTTAAAATTATAGTGTAAGAATCTGTTAGGTGCCAGAATTTGCAAAGTAAGAATCTTTTGAAAATCATTTATAAAAGTAATGGTGCTGATTTGGTATTGTAAGAACTGCACTCATCTTTTTGCCAGAAATCCAGGTGTTCTCTTCTTCCTTTCCTTACTTTTTCTCCTCCAGTCTTCCATTCTCCCAGAATGGCATTGTACATATTACAATGTATCAAGAGCACACTAATACATGGTGATTTGATTTGCTCATTAGCAAATGGGCAATTGTTCATGCTCTGATTTTGTTATTTCAGATGTTTAGGTTTGATTAACAAATCAAATTTTCACTTCAGACTGAAAATCCAGGGGGAAAGTTGGTATCACTCATTGCACCATCCTCGGTATTTAACTACTTAGTCATTTTTAATGGAAAAATCCATTTGTAATTGTTGAGGCTAACATTAGGTTCTATTCACTGCCACCATTTTAAGTGGTGATAAGACACTTGATCCTGACTCAAAATCCCCAATTAATTTCAATAGCAATTCTGAATATGTATTTAATACCAGGATCAAGGGTGATGGATTCTGTTCTCATTTCACAGAATCTTCTAGTGCTATCACAGGAATCATTTTCCCCAGGGACAACCACCTAGATAGACTGAAACAATTGTGTGAAGGGTTGCTTTGCATCTACTTCACTTTTAACTACTAATCAAAGAAACCTAATTAGATGTGCTATTTTATCATTCCTCAATTTTTGAAAGTAAAGGCTTAAAAATAATTCTTCTCTACTTGCCCTAATTATCAAGTCTGGTTTCAGTGCAGATATAAAATTTGGGTGTTGATTTCCCCGACATCTCAAACTAAAAATTTCAGGTAAAAAAAATACTGTTAGAAACTTAGTTATTTGTAATAAAATTATGTTAGCTCTACTTGACTAGATTGCTTTAGAACTAAAGCTTTAAAACCTGTCACAAGTCTTAAAAATAAAACTGCTTGAGTAGCTGAGGAGAACTGTATTAAAATGCAAATTTCCAGCTGTTAATATTTCTTCAAAAACCAATAATCCCTCAAGGCCACCAATATGTCATAATGCTTAATAGAAAAATATCCCTTAGGCAGAATGGCCTTTCTAAGTTCCCTTTTGATTAAACTTAAAATATTATATGGCAAAAAAATTTTTAATAAAAATAAGGAAATGTAAATATAGGACTTTACTGAAATGTTGAAATGTCATTCATTATGCAACTAGAAGGAAGAGAGAGTGACACCCATCATCACTAATTTGTAATGTACTCTGTTTGAAGATTAGCCAAGTAATAATTGTTATATGAAGCATATACCTCATCTAACATAGCTCAATAATTATATATTTGTGTTGTTATCTGTGTGTGCAAAGATGTTTTGGAACCGGCAAGAATAATTATTTTGGGAACATATCCTCATTGGACAAAAATGACAAAAACTAGACACAGGAATTAAATAGCAAGAGTTTGGCTATTGTTGTAGTGCTATATGGGATTTGCAAGAAATTAGGCCATTTTTTAAAAATTCAGCCAAATCTCCAAACAATTCTGTGCATCTATTAAAAAAGAATCCAAATAATGTAAGCCTATAGATAGATGACATTCTTTAAGATATTCTTTGAATTTCTCTTACTTTATTACTAAATAAAAGCTTTTCTTTTTTTTTTAATATCTTTGGTTGAGAAATTATGTAGTTTAGCTTACGGACCTTCAATCCAAAAATAGGTAAACACCTCTAAAATTTATTCTTCCATTCAAAGTGCTTTGTCATATGAACTGCTATTATTTTTGTTCCAAGGTGTTATCCAGCTACCAACAAATGGCAACAAAGGGAAGCTAGTTATCCATTTAAGTATGTGTGCTTGGTTGTGTGCATTGATGAAATAAAATTCACATTATCTACTATGTACTAGACAACCCCCCAGGTGCAACTCAATGTAAGTGGTCCCAGATTGCAAATAAATAACAAGTTAGTGTGTGGCATTTCATGCTTTAGATCTGAAATACTGTGATAAATAAAACACCAAATGGTGTTTACAATTAGAAAAAAAAAACTTTGTACAGGAAACAAAACTTTTCATTTTATTTAATTAATATTCAATTTGGTAAATTAAGCAGGAGTTTTCACTTAATGCTGAATAGATTGATCTTTACAACCTGACTCTTCTTACTACTGCTCTTCCTTCATATTTTTAAGTGAATTTACAGTTATATATGCCTTGTAAAGTAAGAAAATTAATGACAAGTATAATCAGCAATCATATCATGTTTGATATTTGTCTAATAAATGAGCCTTTTAAAAAATTGAATTAATATTTGGAATATTCTTAGTTCACCAAGACTATTTGGAGAAAATGAATAACAATAAAATACTTTATTATAATTCTCAATTCCCAAGATAAGGAACTTGTGAATATGACAGTTATTTTTTCTCACTGCTGTTTAACCTTTAAAAAGTATTGATTTTTTTTTCATGAAACAATATAATAATAAATGCCTGTTTAGAAAATCAGAGAATAAAAATACCACATACTATATTTACTTTCTAATTAATAAAAGCCCAACTTCCCAAACTATTATGGGTAGTTTCATGGGTTTGGGAGAATTATGATATTTGTCCAAAAATCTCACATCTTTGACCATAAACTTTTATCACTATTTCCAGCAAATTTGAGATAGTTTTTCTGACACTTGACTTCTCCCAGCTTTCTAGTAAATATACTTCTCAAACCATTTTTCATTTCTGATTCATCTCAAGAATAAAAAGTATCACTAGATCAATATTTCTGAAAACAAGTTCAATTTTTGTGAATCAGAAGTCACCTCTTCATTTATAGACTAACTTCTAGATTCCACAGAAAATCAGTTTATTATAAAGTTATATGTTATAAGAAAATAAATTTTAAGTATAAAGACAAAGATGGAATTATATTATAGAAAATGTTATCCCATGCAAACAGTAATTATAAGAAAACTGGAATATCTTAACATCGGACAAAGTAGACTAGTAGACTTCAAGGTAAAAAAGTTACAAAATATTAAGTGAAACATTACATATTGTTAAAAGGAACAAATCAACTAGAGAATAAACATTCTAAACCTGTATGCATTTAACAACAAAGCATACAAAAATAATGAAGCAAAAATTGAAAGAGCACACTACCAAACAACTACAAAAAGAAATCTAACAGCAATAAAGCCATTTTTTTAATGCACAGGTACCATTCACCAGGATACACAAAATGCTGGTTTATAAGTCTCAAAAAAATAGCAGAAGATTGATACTTAGCAAAATATGTTTCTTACTATAATGTGATTAAAGTAGAAACAAATATTGAATATCAAGAGTTCCAAAATGTCTAGAAATTTTAAAATATTCTTTAAAAATTTTGTTTCAAAGAAAAAATTACAAGAGAAATTTAAAAAATTTTTCAAACTGAATGATAATAAAAACACAATATATAAAAAATTAGATAATGAAACTAGAGCATCTTGTGGACAAAAATATTTGAACTTTCCTACATTTCTACCTTAAAAAAAGAGAAGAACCAGAGCAAATTAAATGAAAGGAAGAAAGGAAATAAGAAAATAACTTAATGAAATATAAAACAGAAAATTATAAAGCTAAAAATTGGTTTTTGAAAACAAATAACATTGATAAACTACTGGCAAGACTAAGACTAATCAAGGGGAATAAAAGAGAAACACCAACTATCAACATGAGAAAAGTAAGTTGGAATATTCCTATAGATCTTACTGATACTAAATGGATTTTTAAAAACAAATTTGTGCCAATAAATTGACAGCATAAAAACAGACAAATTATTTATAAGATACAACTTACCAAAACTAAAGATCAAATAGAAAATAATAACTCAGTATCTGTATTAGTTTATTCTCACATTGCTATAAAGAAATACCTGAGACTGGGTAGTATATAAAGAATAGCAGCTTAATTAGTATATAGTTCTGCAGGTTGTGGAGTAAGCATGATGCTGGCATCTGCTTGGATTCTGGAGAGGCCTCAGGAAACTTACAATCATGGCAGAAAGTAAAGGGGAGAAGGTATGTCACATGGCCAGAGCAGGAATAGGAAAGATAGATGGAGAGGGAGGTGCCACACATTTTTAAATGACAAGCTCTCACAATAATTCACTATCACTACTGTGAGGACAGCACCAAGGGGATAGTGCTAAACCATTCATGAGAAATCTGCCCCCATGATTCAGTTACCTCCCTCCAGGCCCCACCTCCAACACTGGAGATTACAATTCAACATGAGATTTTTGGGTGGGGATACATATCCAAACAATATTAATGTCTGTTAAAGATATTCCATTTTAAATATTTTAGAGTCCCAAATAAGAAAAAATAGTAAATTTACAGTAGATTTACAATGGATAAACCTAGAAAACATGAACTTAACTAACTGATCAAGGTTAGTGTCACTAGTGATGAGGCAAGTTGATATCACTAATTTCTTGATATACTATAATAAGGGTAATTCACCTCTATGATATTCTTTCCCAAAACTCATAACCCAACTCTAATTCCTAGAAAATATCTAAAAACCCAAATTGAGAGTTTTTCAACAAAACGTCTAATCAATACACTCAAAAATGTATAAGGAAAAATTGAGATTCTCAAATTAGAAGAGATCTAAGGAGATATGATGCTTAAATGCAATGTCATATCCAGAATTGGATCTGCAAACAGAAAAATGACATTACTGAAAAAGTTGGTGAAATCTGAGTAAAATTTTTAATTTAATTAATATTATTTTACTGTTTCTTAGATTTGATACTGTTTCTTTGTATATCTTGTATATAGTTAGAGGAAGCTAGTATATGAGAACTCTTAGTACTATCTTTCAACTGTTCTAGAAATCTAAATTTATCTCAAAATTAAGTTTTAATCCCACTGAAAAATCTCTAGGCCCAAACAGTTCTTCTAGTGATTTCTATTAAATATTAAAGAATTAATATTAATTTACTCAAACTTTTTCAGAAAATGGAGTATGAAGGAATACTTCCCAATTTATTACTTAAAGCCAAAATTCAACTAATACCAAACTTGGCAAAGGCATTACAAAATAAGGAAAATATAAAATGATATCTCTCATAACCATAGAATCAAAAATCTTCAACAAAATTCTAGAACTGTATATAAAATAATGTATCATAATACATAATACGTAAAACTTGAAAAAAACTATCTCAGATTAATACTAATTTAAAAATATAGAAACTTTGCTCTAGTATAGTTATATTTCCCCCTTTGTTTTTATTGTTATAGATATATAAATATATTGTTTTGTATATATAGTTATATGTATATATACTTCTTTACACATAATCAGGCCAAAATATAAGAGCCTGAAATTATTTTAAAAACTGTCTTATAATTATTGTCTTATGCAATTATTTTAAATCAATTAAAAGAAGATAAAATGTTATATTTACTTACATAATTACTTTTATTGGTGCTATGTATTTTTTATCTAGACTCAAGTTACATTCTGGTACTATTTTATTTCAGGCTGAAGAACTTCCTTGAGTATTTCTTATAGATCTACTAGCAGAACATTGTAGTTTTTGTTTATCTGAAAGTGTCTTTATTTTAATCTATTTTTGAAAGATAGATTTCCTTAGTATAAAATTGTTTAACAGTTTATTTTCTTTCCCAAACTTACATACATTATAACATTTTTTTCTGGCCTTCATTGTTTCAGATAAGAGGTTAACTGTTCATCTCAAAATGTTTCTTTTGTCTCTATGTGATGAGTTGATATTCTCTAGCTGCTTTCAAGATTTTCTCTTTGTGTTTGAAATTCAACAGTTTGACTATAATATGTGTAGGTGTGGATGTCATTGCATTGATCCTATTTGGAGTCATTATACTTCTTGAATATGTAGATAGCTATTTTTTCTCGAATTTGAGAAGTCTGCAGCCAATATTTCTACACTTTATTTCTCATCTACTTCTGAAGCACTCATTATGGATACATTAGAAAACTTGATGTATCATAGATCTCTAAGGGCTTATTCTCTTTTTTTCCCCCTATTGATCTATGTTTATGTTTTCGGATTTCTTTCTGATCAAATTTGCTACCTAGCGTCTCTACTGAATTTTTTAAAATTTCAGTAATTGTAGTCTTCCAACTCTGGAATTTCCATTTGGTTCTTTGATATGATTTAATTTACTTATTGTCTTTATTTGATGAGTCATTGATATATTTTCTTTAAATGTTGTTTTCTTTCTTCCTGTGTAGGGTTATACTGTCCTATTGTTTTGTATGTGTCTTAGTTCATTTTCTGCTGCTCTAACAATACCACAGACTGGGTAAATTATAAGGAAAATAAGACATTCTGGCTGATGGTTCTGGAGACTGGGAAGTCCAAGAGCATGGTACTGGCATCTGGCAAGGGTCATATCATGGCAGAAGGTATCACATAATGAGAGTGTGCACGAGGGAGGGCAAGAGTGTTCCAGAGAGCAACAAAGTGAGGGGCTAAACTCATCCTTTCATCAGGAGCCCAAACTCAAAATAATTAACCCTCTTTCACAATAACAGCATTAATCCATTCACAAGGATAGAGCCCTCATGACCTTATTACCTCTAAAATGTCCCAGTATTGTTACATTGACAGTTAAATTTCAACATGAGTTTTGGTAGGGACATTTAAATCATAGTTTCTGCCCCTTCCTACCCCACTCCCCCTCAAACT
Organism: Macaca nemestrina; assembly: GCF_043159975.1. Classification (NCBI taxonomy): domain Eukaryota; kingdom Metazoa; phylum Chordata; class Mammalia; order Primates; family Cercopithecidae; genus Macaca; species Macaca nemestrina. The sequence goes on along the minus strand of NC_092128.1, from coordinate 79,326,149 downwards.
CACGTCCTTCTCACATACAGAATACATTTATACTATCCCAATAGCCCTAAAAGTCTTACCCTGTTTCAGCATCAGCTCAAATGTTTAAAGTTCAGAGTCTCATCCAAGTGAGACTCATTACCATTCACTCTGAGAAATTTCCTCCATCTGTGAGTTTATGAAATTATCTACTTCCAAAAAACAATGGTGGAACAAGCATAGTATAGACGTTCTCATTCCAAAAGGGAGAAATAGGCAACAAGAGAGAGACAACTGGTCCCTGTAAGTGTAAAACTCAGGAGAGAAAACAACATTAAGTATTAAAGCTGAAGAATGATCTCCTTTGATTTCGTGTCCTGCTTCCTGGATATACCGTGGTGGGAAGTGGGCCCCCAAAACCCTGGGCAACCTCAACAAGCTTCGCTGGACCCAGTCAACTTAGCAGCTCTTATGCGTTGGAGTCTTTGTGCCTGCAGCCTTCCCAGGCTGGATTTACACACTGATAACCCTACCATTCTGGGGTCTTTGATGTGGCCTCACTCTAATGGCACTACTAGATATTGCCTAGCAGGGACACTCTGTGGTAGCTCCAACCTTTTGCCTGGATTTCCTGGTGTTGTGCTACATCATTTGAAACCTAGGTGGAGGGAGTCATGACTCCAAAGCTCTTTCATTCTGTGTACCTGCAGATTTATTAACACCATGTGGACACCACTAAGGCTTATGGCTTGTACCTTCTGGAGCAATTAATCTAGCCACACCTGAGTCCACTTGAGCCGTTCTGGGACTGGAATGTAGGGAGCAGAGTCTCTAGGTGGCTCTGGGCCATGAGTCTATGAAAGGTGTTCTGGGCCTACCCCTTAGGAAAATGTTTGTCTCCTAGAGCTCTGGACCTGTGATGGGAGGGGGTAGCCTTGAAGATCTCTAAAATGCCTTTGATATCGTTCTCCTATTGCCTTAATGCATAGTACCTGGCTCCCTTCTATCTAGAGTAATACTTTTAAACAAAGGGTTACTTGCTCACACTCCTAATATACTCCCCCAAACACCCTTTTTCACCCTTTGTATAGCCAGGCTGTAAATTTTCCAAATCTTTCTACTATGCTTCCCTTTCAATTATAAATTCCATCTTTATTTCTTTCCGCTTACATTTTACGGTTTGTGGTTAAAAGTAACCATGCAACAACAGCTTTGGATGTCTTATTGTCTAGATATTTCTTCCACCAGATGTTCTAGTTCATTGCTCTTAAGTTCTGCCTTCCATAAAGTCCTAAAGCATGGACACAATTCAGTGACGGTCTTTGCTACTGTAGAACAAAAGTGGCCTTTACACTAGTTTTCAGTACCTTGCTTCTTGTTTCCATCTAGTCCTTTCAGAACGGCCTTTACTGTCTATTTCTACAAGCATTCTCATCATTACCACTTAAGTAATCTCTAAGAAGATTTAGATTTTTTCCCCACAGCTCTCCTTTTCTTCTAAGTCCTCGTCAAAATCATCATTGATGCTCCGTTCACAGCAATATAGACTTTTTCTAGCCTTACCTTTTAAATTATTTCAGGCTTTACTCACCCAATTCTATAAAACTGCTTCCACATTTTCAGGTATTTAGCATAGCAACAGGGCCCACTTTTGGGGTTCCTTAGATGGAAATAAAGATGAAGGTATTGAAAACTGGACTAAAGACCATTCTGGTTAAGCAGTAGCAAAGATCTTGGCTTTTCTTTATAAATTATCCCATTTGTGATTTTCTGTCATTGCAGCAGAGCACAAAGCATGGTGCCACAATTTAGCAAGGGTCATTTGATTGGGGAAGGCATCACATGGCAAAAAAGTAGAAGAGAGGGAAAGAGCATGCCAGACAGAGAGCAAGAGAGGGAGGGACTATACTCATCCTTTTATCAGGAGCTCAAGCCAGCAATAACAAAATCCCTCTCATGATAATGGCTTTAATCTACTCATTAGGCCAAAGCCACCATGATCTAATCACCTTCCAATATTATTATGTTGACAATTACATTCTAACATGAGCTTCGGTGGGGACATTCAAGTCATAGCAGCATGTCTCATGCTTTTGTTGAAAACTGGACATTTTAGACAGTATATTGTAGCAACTCTGGATTCCAATCTCTCTGTTGCTGTTTTTGGGTGGGTGTGTGTGTGTGTGTGTGTGCACGCATTATTTGCTTAGAGTAACACAATAAAGCATATCTCTCCAGTGGTGTGTAGTATTTTTAATTTTAAGCCTGATTTCCTAGTAGTTATACCTGGATCAATATAGCTTAGTGGTCAGCCAATAATTGGTAAGGGGTTGTGTTTAAACCCCTTGAAGCAGTTAAGTTTTAACCCTTTGCTAATGGATCTGTGTGTGGGTCTGGAAATGCTTTTTAACTTTCAACAGTTTACAGGTCTCCTCTGGCTTTAACTTGGTATGCAAGTTGCACATTCAGTCAGGGACTACATATATGTAGTACTGGGAGAAATAATCTGTTCAACAAAAGGTGTTGGAAACATTGAAGGTCTATCATGAAAAATTAACCTCAACCAATATCTCAAATATCTATTCCATATGCAAAATTCGATTTGAAATGCATCATAGAACTAAATTTAAATGGCTAAAACTTATTTTCTACCTGGTAAGATGTGGGTACTATGTCTCGTCACCTTCAGTCTAGATAAGTTTGTGACTACTTTGACCAATAGATGTGGCTGAAGTGATACTTTGTTTCTTCTGAGACTAGGTCACAAAGGGTGATCAGCTTCTGCCTTGATCCCTGAAATTGGTCCCTTTTGATGCTCTGAGCCACTATATAAGAAGCCCAACTATTTTTGTCAACCACGGTGTAAGGAAGTCAAAGTCACATGGAAAATTATGTGTTACAGTTACAGCTGAGCCCTGTCTTAGAAACATCTCAAGCCTGCCCGGAGCCTTCACCTCTTTCCAGCCCACAGTTGTTCAAGTTACCCAAACATCCTATTCTTCCCATCTCAGGCCCCAAATACCTTGGAAAAGACACAAATTATCACCACTATGCCTTGTCTGAATTCCTATCGCACAGAATTCTTAAGCATTAAGAAAACTGTTTTTTTCTGATGCAACTGGGTTTTGAGATGGTTTGTTACTCAGCAGTTGATAACTGGATTAAACACACAGAAACTCCATAAAGATTTCCTGTTCATAAAGTACAGGGAGATTGCTCTTTATACTAACACAGAAGTAAATTGCTGATAACTTCAAAGTTCCATAACCTGAACAGAATGAGTTCTGTGTCATAATAGAGTTTTAAACTTACTTAGCTGTGCCATTTCTTAAGATAAATGTTTTAAATAATTTTCATAAAGCCTAGGAGAACTCTATAATATCTTAATTACTTGTTATTTTTCTCTCAGCCCTAAGAAACTAATTTTTATATTAACAAATAGCTAAGAGATTTTGGATTTTCCCCATTTATAATGTATTTTTTTTTTAAACAGCCCTTTGGTACTCTAAATCTTTGAAGGAAATAGCCAAGAGATCCTTACAATCTACTCAACAGAGGGTAGATCAGAATCAATGACCAACATAATACTTATTTGTATAATTTTTGGAGTTCATATGCATTTATTTGTTTTTCATAATTTTCCTATAAGGTGGGTAGAGCAAGTATTTTTTCTTTATAAGCCACATAGCTAACTCAGGTAAGGAGAAAAGATGTAGCTAATTATCTAATAATTTTCCTATAAGGTGGGTAGAGCAAGTATTTACGTTCCCCATTTTATAGATGAGTCAGCCAAGATTTAAAATGATCAAGTGCCACACCAGGTTGTCACACTTGTTCACTAATTAAGATAATACTCAAATTTAGGCCTCATTCCAACAACTCTGATAATATATCTTAAGGAAACTGCAATATATTTTGCCATCCTTCTGTCACAGCTTTCACTTTTTTTTTCTTTTTTTAATTTCTTAAATTGTACAAAGCATTGCTATTTAGAAACATCACTGTTCTAACCACAAGATGTGATTTTTTAAGGACAGGAAGAACTAACACTCATTGAGTACTAAGTGCCAGTAAGTGTGTTACACCTAGCCTCATTCTGACAATGATGATACCACATACTTCAATAATAATAATATGTCAAATTTTAGAAATAACTACATAAAGATTTTGTAATTTACCCAAGATCCCATAGCTAATAATAAAGTTTCAGTTAGTGCCCAAATCTTACTAAATCCAAAGCTATCTTCTTTTTCTATGCCAGACAGTCCTCTGTGAATTACCATGCATTAGGCAGTTTCATGTGTCTACTTGGCAAGCTAACAGTTCCTAGTTATTCAAACCCTAATCTAGGTGTTGCTCTTGTTATTTTGTAGATGTGATTAAAGTCTATTGTTAACTAGAGGTAAAGGAAATTATACTAGATAATTTCTGGGGGCCTAATTCAACCTTTTGAAAGGCTGTGAGAACAGAGCTGAGGCTTCCCTGAGGCAGTAGAAAATTGTGGCTGTGGACAGCAGCTTCAGCCCATACTTGAGCATGCAAGTCTGCACTTTCTGACAGCCTGCTCTACGGATGTCAGACTCACATAGCCAGCTTCCACAATCCTGTAGGGCAGTTACTTGCAATAATTCTACTCATGTATATCTCCAACTGATTCTGTGTCTCTGGTTGGGCCCTGACTGATTCATACCCAAACTCTTAAATGTTCTGAGCCTTGATTGTATAAAGCTGATTTCTGTACTATGAAAATTTTCTTTTATGTATTATCGCAGTGATCTCTTGCTTGATCACTGTTGGTCTAGCACTCAGTAGGTGGTCATTTCTCTATAATTGGCTTATATCCAGTAAGTACTGTTTGCAAATTTGCAAGGTCTGCAGCAGTATTCTGAAAGTTTGGGAATATGTCAAACATCTTACCTACTGCTTACCCTAAAAAAGTAATAGGAAATCTAGAAGAGTATAATATCACCCAGGCCTAAAGACTAGAGTTTTTAAGAGAAACAGTGAAGAGTATGAAGGACAGTCAGAATATTCAGATTATTTATGGTCACAGAGTGAGTTTTTGAGTCCTAAATTTTTCTAGCTTTGTCTTTCAGTTATGTCTTCCTGCCATTCAATATTTTTTAGTTGTGTCATGAAAACACAAATTGAAAATTGACTAAAGGTCAATAAAGGCAAGCAAGCTACTAAAACTCAGAAGACATATCTCCTTGTAGGTTTTCATAGAATGCAAGCCTCTACCAAACAAACATATTTATTTCAAGATATCTTGGAATAAATTATGGCTAAATAGTTTAGAAATAAGAACAAAAAAAGAATGAGCAGAAAGTGTATTTGTTTTTCTTTATAAGCCATGTAGCTTACTCAGGTAAGGAGGAAAAAAATGTAGCTAATTAACTCAAGTAAGGAGAAAGTCATACCTTAGTTCTGTCAATGTGTTAGAGCTGCTCAATAATTTGCAAGTTATATTTATGTTTTAGATTTTGATTTTACTGAGTAGAGTTTTTTCTCCACATATGGTGATGCTTCATCTCCAAATAGACTTAAAAAGTAAAAGTCCATCTAATCAATTGTTACAGAGGTCCAAATATTCAAAAATATTTCTAAGGTGATAAAATTGGCTCATCATGATCCCATCAATTGCTCTGTAATACCTGCAAAAGCAATTGATTAGATTATTAAGTGCAGGCTATCATTATGAATAAGCACATCATTTAATCTTTACACAATTTTTTGATGCCAAAAAGACAGCAAATCTTCCCAAAAAGACTTCTAAAATTATAATGCAATCCACTATGAAAGCTTCCTAATCCTAAAGTTACTTTTAAGCATAGTTTTGTGCTACCAGCTGAGTTGCTGATTTTTTAGCACTCTCTTATAAAATATTTCTCTTTTCCTGTTTCTGATCCTCTACCTTGCTGGGCAGCCACATGCCTGGCAGGATTCTTTAGTCCTAAACTAATTGGCAAAAATCCTCCTGGGAAGATGGATTTCTAGCATTTTAACATCTCAGAGTACATCTGTGATCTTGCCTATGTAAGGGCTGCTGGACATAAGCAACTCAATGTTTAGTTTGTCAAATGATGTAATTAATATGAAACAAGATTTTTATTGTTATATTTTTCCTAGACCCCCCTGGTGTTTGCACATTAGCATCTGAGTGAATTTCATTATTTTTCTGAGCTTATTATTATACTAAGAACATTTAATCTTTTTTTTAACATTCAAACTAGAATACCATTCTTTTATTTTTCAAGTTGTTCTCAAAGAGGTTATATACTCTCCAAGTCATATTAAATCCTACAGCAAGGGATAAAATTTGTTTTTCCCCAATTAATTCATTTTTCTTATGCATATTTGCTCTGTCTACATGTTTTTTTTTTTTTTCTTTTTCCTTCTTTTCATGCCATCCTTGGTGACACTTCCCTAAAAAGAAATTAGCCTACTTGAAAGGAAAAATAAAATGTATATTCAAAATAAATGTGCTCCTACACTTAGGTATGAATGACCTCCTCCTTCGTCTCTTCATATCATTGGTTATCATGTAAATTATGCAAAACAGCTCACAGTTTTAAAGTGTCAAGAAGTTCTTAAACATAAATTATGATTACAGAATAATAATGCTCTTCAATCACATATCACTCTAGACTGAGACCAAGACTGTCTGAGGGGCTTGATCTCATGATCTCACTATTTTTTAATGTTCTCTTCATTCTTATTTATAGTCCTTTCTTGCCATTTGTTATATACATTTTTTCCTTGCAGGTCGGGATTTTATATTCTGCTTATAAAATATTTCAAAGTAAAAATTTTATGTACTAATTACAAATCTGTATGTGGAATAAATATGACCTGCAACTTAGTTCATTATACCAAGTGCTCAACAAGTCAGTGCTGCCAGATTTGGTAATGTGCTCAAATTGATGTGTGTTCAGAAACAAAACAAATACTTACTGTTTGAAAGTTATCTAAAGAACACTAATAACCCAGAAATGAAATACCCGAAACCAATTAAACCCTTATTATACAACAAATAAACTGCAATTTATTAACAAGTATCTCAAAATCTTCTCAGTTTATTAAGAGACTTTCACACTAGCTCAATCTTCAATATCTTATTTTGTACACCATATTCATCTATGGAAATGATTGAAGATTATTACTTAAAATTAGTATTAATTTACACTCACATAACACAATTCAAATCCCCTTAGCTATACAGGAGAGTAAATGAATTTTGGATTTCAGATAAAAAGACTCCAAATAAGATATTGTTTTATTTCAAATGGAAAAACATGCCATACTCATAGAACAGAAGAATTAATATGACTACATTGCCCAAAGCGATCTACATATTTAATACAATTCTTATCAAATTACCAATATCATTCTCCACAGCATTAGAAAAACAACCCTAAAATTAATATGCAACCAAAACAGAGCCTGAATAGCCAAAGCCATTCTAAGGAAAAAAGAATAAAGCCAGAGGCTTTACAATGCATGACTTCAAACTATACTACAAGGTATAGTAACCAAAACAGCATGGTAGTGGTATAGAAATAGTGGTATAGAATATAGATACGTAGATCAATGAAGCATAATAAAGAAGCCAGAAATAAAGCTGCACACCCACAACCAAGTGATCTTTGACAAAGTCGACAAAAGCATACACTGGAAAAAGGATACCCTATTCAATAAACAGTGCTGAAAAAACTGGAGAGCCATATGTAGAACAGTGAAACTGAACCCCTATCTCACCATAAAAAAAAATAGCTCAAGATGGACTAAAGACTTAAATATGAGACCTGAAACTATAAAAATCCTAGTAGAAAACCTATTAAAAAAAAAAAAAAACTCTTCTGGACACTGGTCAAGGTAAAGAATTTGAGTATGTGCTCAAAAGAAAATGCAACAAAAACAAAAATAGACAAATGGGACTTAATTAAATGAAAAAGCTTTTGCACAGCAAAAGAAGTAATCTATAAACAGGCAACCTACAAATTGGGAGAGAATATTTGTAAATAATGAATTAGACAAAAGGCTAATATCCAGAATTTACAAGGAACGCAAACAACTCAACAAGAACAATACCAAGTAACCCCATTAAAAAGCAGACAGAAGACACGAACAGACGTCTTTTACAGGAATATATACAAGCAGCCAACAAACATGTGAAAGAATGCTCAACATCACTAATCATCAGAGAAATTTAAATCAAAACAATGAGATAAAATCTCATACCAGTCAGAATGTCTGTTATTTAAAAGTCAAGAAACAACAGATGTTGGCAAGAATGCAGAGAAAAGGGAATTAGTACAAACTATTAGTGGGGCTATAAATGAATACAGCTTTTATGGAAAACAGTATGGAAATTTCTCAAAGAACTAAAAATAGGAACTACCCTTTGATCCAGCAACCACACTACCGGGTATCTACCCCAAGGAAAATATATCAAAAAGACACATAAACTCATACATTCATTGCAGCACTATTCACAATAGGAAAGTCATGAAATCAACCTAGGTGCCCATCAGTAGTGGATTGCAAAACGAAAATGTGGGAGATAATACACCATGGAATACTACATAGCCATAAAAAAGAATGAAACCATGTCTTTAGCAGCAACGTAGATGGAACTACAGACCATTTTTCTAAGTAAAATAATTCAGAAGCAGAAAGTCAAAAACCATGTGTCCTCACTTATAAGTGGGAGTTAAATGACGGCACTCAAGGACATACAGAGTGAAATAACAGACATCAGAAACTTTGAAACGGAAGGGAAGAGGAATGAGGGATGAAACACTACCTATTGGCTACAATGTACAGTATTAGTGTGATGGGTGCACTAAAAGTCTGGACATCACCACTATGCATGTAATATAACTACACTTGTACCCCTAAATCCATACAAATATGAACTTTTAAAAATTCTGTTTTAATTCATAAAGTTATCTTAAAAAATTAATTACTAATAAGAACTACAGTGCTCCAGGGCTATAAGATAAATTTGGTTTCAAGATCATTTCCAAGAGAGTGTGTGTGTGTGTGTGTATATATATACATATATATATATATGTATGTGTGTGTGTGTATGTGTAATAAATATGCACATATAACAATATTTGGCTAAATTAAAAAAGCTATTGTAATCCTACATTATAAGTCTATTTCATATCTACTTTTCAGAGACTGACTATAATATTAAGATGACATCAGCATTTCTAGAATTATCTTTACTATCTGAATAAGGGTTATAAGAAAGAGAAAAGAAATTTCTGTTGTGGAAATACAGCAATTTGCAGCTAAAAGAGCCTACTGTTTATTGTAATTTAGATATATCTGGAAGAGGCTGGTAAATATTGGATATTGCCTAAATGCAATTTTATTCAAAGTAATCTATCATGAAAAATGAAGAGATCATTTCACGATATGATTTTACTAGTGTGACTGTGAAGCAAACATTATAAATCATTTACCCTGGGCTTAGGTCATTAAAAAGAAGAACAAAATCATTGAACTACTGTTGCTTGAGATAACATTGTTTGAAATTAAGGGATAGCTAGTTCTTTCATTCTTGTCATTTTCAGGGAGCAATGCTATTTGAGAAAAAAAAAAAAACAACAAAAACCATTTTTTAAAACACTCTTCATGCGGCAAAGAACTACTATAATTTAAAAATTGCCACTCACTAATCTTCTGTGAGTATGATATCTTATATCCAATACCAAAGGCTGGCTGCCCAAGAATAACAAAAATCAGCCTGTACTGTCTGGACATTCTGGTTGATGTATTAGTTCATGAGGTTTAATAAAAGTTTCCCCTCAAGTAGCTTAATTTTTAAAATCAAATTGCTTCTCAGTAATTGTTTGTTCTATAATACAATTAATCAGTACTTGCAACCTATCCATTTCCCAATAAAGAAAGGAAATGTTACTAAGAAAACAAGGGTTCAGTACTTTTATGTGGTTGCTTGGCAAACAATGCTGGCAAGAACATTCACTACTAAAGCTCACGTTTTTAATTTTCCAAGCCTTTGGGTGTATAGCACAAAAGGAAGCAAAGGAAAGTGGCAATGATTTATCTTGGTGAGTTCTAGTCAAATTGTTTCTTGTTTCTGTGTTTTCTCCTGGAGGGCAGTAAAGACAGTATGAAATAGTAGAAGGAGTACCAGGCTGTAAGTTAAGAATCTTGTCGCTAATTGAAATTAGATATGTGGTTACAATACAGTCAAGAAATCTATTGGTGATATGGGGGTGTAGAGTGGATTAGACTAAAACTTAAAGTGGTCTCAGGGTTGAAGAAATAAGATATCTTTTATTTCCTAACTATTTAAGTCTCTAAGTCTAAAAACTTTCCCTAGTATGAGATTTAGTTATGTCTGCAGTAATCTAATTTTACATTTCCTCAATACATGTAATTATACATCCTACTAAATAAAATTCTTTTGAAATGTAACCTGGAAGTGGCTATGAAAGTGAAGGACCAATGAATGATATTAAACAGAAGAAACCCAAGAACCACACAGTCCTTAGTGAAGTAAGCCAATTGCCAGACCCTTGAACAAATATTGCCAGCCACCTGCCCAGATGTTACATAACTTTTATTCCTACAAGTGATCTTTTGGTCATTTTGAATGCTTTTGATGAGATATGTGCACTGTAAATTATGTCATCTGATAGCTGAACTTAGAAGTTAGCATCTCATTAGCATCACAGCAACATTCTCTCTCAGAACAAAAATCCCTTTAGTAGGTTTTATATTCTCCTGGCAGAAGGTAGCCAGTTGTTGACAGCTGAAGTTTCAGTGCTTCTCTTTTCTATCTTTCTTGCTGCAGTGGGTGGCTCCAAACAGATTTTTGAAGGTATGCTAATTAATAGTATCATGGACATTTGCCATTCCCTAATCTACCCTCTTCTCCATCAGCTACAGCAACAACAAAAAAAATTGTTCAGAGAGGACTAAAAACAAAAAAGATTATGATTATGATTGCTGTCACAATGTTAGCAGACATAAAACAGATACATATAGCAATTTAAGAAACACAAAGACGTGAACATTCTGGCAGCAAAAACCTCAATAGTGTAAAGCTAAAATAGTTGGTGGAGCAGATAAGGGGAACATGGAAAAATTTCCAAGGTAGAACTGACTTTTCAAAGAACTTCATGGTTTCAGGAGCACTACACTTGTACCCCTAAATCCCGTACAAATACAAAATTTTAAATTTTCATTTCTCAGAAAAATATAACATTTACATGTTAGTGTAACGGTTAACTTTATGTGTCAAATTAACGTGGCTACAGGATGCCCAGATAGCTGGTTAAACATATTTTTGTGTGTCTGTGAGAGTATTTTCAGAAGAGATTAACATTTGAACTGATAAACTGAGTAAAACAGATGGCCCTCCCCAGTGTCCTCAATAGGACAAAAGGGCCAAATAAGATTGAATTCAACCACTGCCTAATTGCTTGAGCTGTAACATCACTCTTCTGCCCTTTTGGTACTCCTTGTTCTCAGGGTTTCTTATTCTTACTAGAATCTGACTATCAGCTCTCTGGCTCTGATGCCTTCGAAATACACCAGCAACTTTTCTGGGACACCAGCTTGCAGAAAGCGCATTGCTGAGCTTTGCCTTCATGACTATGTGAGTCAATACATTATAATGTATATGTGTGTGTGTAATGCAAAATTTAATATATTTCCTAAAAGGTTATTCACTAAATTCTTAGGGGAAAAGTAGCTTATATATTCTTTTTTATTATTTATTTATTTATTTAGAAATGAAGTCTCATTTTGTCGCCCAGGCTGGAGTGCAGTGGCACGACCCTAGCTCACTGCAACATCTACCTCCTGGGTTCAAGCAATTCTTCTGTCTTAGCCTCCAAAGTAGCTGGGACTACAGGTATGTGTCGCCATGCCCGGCTAATTTTAGTATTTTTAGTAGAGACAGGGTTTCACCATGTTGGCCAGTCTGGTCTTGAACCGCTGACCTCGTGATTTGCTCACCTCAGCCTCCCAAAGTGCTGGGATTACAGGCATGAGCCACGTAATCTAGGTGCCTGGCCTAGTTTATATGCTAAAAAAATTATTTCTCCCACCTTATGCTCAACTTCTTAGTTACAAAAAACGGATTTAAGAATGGGAAACACTTAATGTGTTCATTTACTACTATATCCTTTCCTTTTAAAAATCTATTCTTATTTTTTAAATCCAAAATTATTTTAAAAGCATCTATCATAAAGCTTTTTCAAGCTTTATGCTTTTTTTTCTTTTACTCATCCACTTTTTTCTATAACACTAATACGTGTATGGTTTCAAAAATATTTGACAATCCCAAGAACGTGCACAACAGCATTAAAAGGTCTAAAAGAAGCTATACAATGAATAGATGTGCAGTGAAATTTACAAAAATGTGCACTGACATTTTAGAAGACGGCCAAATTGTATTTTTTAAAGCACAATAACTAAGGAATATTAAATAATCTGAATCTGTTTCTGCCTGCCTCACACTTGAACTTCCTTCTTCATTATCTCAAGTGAATTGTTTTGTGAACTTTTGTCAGGCTCGCTCAACCTCTGCTAATGCTTTACTGATGTTTTGATTCAATGTAGCAGATATTTGATCTTTTCTCACATTTTCAAATATCCATTTGAGCCATGTGGGATTTCTTTCTATTATTTTTTACAGATTGTGTCTGAGTTTGGATAACAAAAAGCAGATAACAGTTTGCTCTTGATCATTGCATTAATAGAAGAAAAAAGAACTACTAAACTACCATTTAAATTATGAACAATTTAAAATATAATTAATACTGCTATATAGATCTAATGTTATCATTTATAAAGTTAAATACAAAAAAAAGGCGGTCTGTGAATTTCCCTCGTATAAAATGGCCAAGTTCTGTATGATTTTGTCTGTCTCACTTGACTTGTGTCAAGGCACATTCCTCAATACTCTCTGCATTTATTCTTTGAATGTGCAGTATCTTATCACCTGAAGGCCTTTGATCATGTTCTTCCTTCTGCTGGAATGTCATTTCTATTCCCTCTTCATTCAGCTATTCCTTCTCTTTTTTTCAAAGCTCAAACTAAGCATCACTTCCTCAATGTTGTCTTTCTATAGCTATGTATTAGCATGTCCCACAGAAATAGAACCAAAAGCAAAAGGATGTGTGTGTATATAAAGAGAAAGAGATTTATTTTAAAGAATTGGTTCATAAGATTGTAGGACCTGGCAATTCCAAACTTTGCAGAGCAGGTCAGCAGATTAGAGACCCCGGAAAAAGTTGATGTTGTAGTTTTAAGTTCAAAGCCAATCCGGAGGTAGAATTCCTTCTTTAATGGATATAAATGAGGGGGGAAAAAAAAAAAAAACCCTCAGTTCCCCCCCCTCCCCCGCAGCCCTTCCACTGACTAATTGGGGCTTGCCCATATGTGGATGATAATCTGTTTTACTCAAAGTCTACTGATTTAAATATTGATCTAATCTAAAAAAGTACCTTCACAGCAACATCTACACCAGCACTGGGACAAATGCTTGGGTACTGTGTGTTAGCTGAGTTGACACACAAAATAAACCATCACAGACTCACAATTTTCTAGTCATAATTTGGTCAAGATCCCTTGTTACATGCTTTTATTTCTATTGTTACTTTTCTTTGTAGCACCTACAATAACTGTAACTCAGTGACCCATTTTGTAATTACTTATTAATGTATTCTTCCATCTCTGGAAAGCTATATCCATTAAACCAAAATTGTACTTATAAGTTGTGCCATGTTTATGTCTGAATCCCCAGTAAACATTTAGTCATTTGCTCAGTATGTTTTACAGACTTCCTTCTTAGTAACAGGCACTGAAGATTTAGCGATAAAAAAGACAGTCACTACTATCATGTAGCATAGTAAGAAAGATAGACAAGTTAATAGGCAGTTTTAATACATGTGGTAAGTGGCTTGATTACAGTTGTGTGAGAATACAGAAAGAACGGGCACTAATCCTAGTCTGGAAGTTTATGAGAATTTCTCAGAGAAAGTGATAGTTAATTGAGACCTCAAGAAATAGTAAGAGTTAACCAGGCAAAGTTACATGCAGGGAAGGAAAAAAATAATCTACGGGTAAAATAATACTTGAAATATTGAATAAATATTAGAATTTTGTGTGACAGGAGAATACATTAAGGGTAAACTGAGTAATAAGAGAAGAAGCTAAAGCGAACTATGTGCTATGTTGATTTCGTGAACATTGTTCTTAAGTGCAAATCACAATCCCATTTTAATGCTAAAACTAAAATGGCCAAGCTCATACAATTAGTAAGTGGCCCATGCAGTGTTTAAACTCAGGTGTGACTAATTTCAGAACCTGTGTCCTTCTCACCACGGTCCAATGCCTCCCTAGTGCCTAGCTCAAGATGTATCAATTATCTAGTGTTCACATTCTAATATATTACCCCAGTTCCACCTAAGGTGGCATCAGGCCTAGAATAAGATTTCAAACTAGGTAGAATGTTACTCTTTCCAGGGCCGAAAGTATTTTAATATCCTTGCTTCAATGATATTTAAAGAAATAGTAAAACAAATATAATGATGTCAACTATCTCTGTTACAAAAATTACAGCTGAAAAAACAAAATATGGGACGCAAATGAACTTCTGCTCTTGGACTGTGCAGTAATATTGATGTGCTTCTGCTCAGTATTAGAGTGTTGTATTCCTGGCTCTGCTTGTTGTATTCCTGGCTCTGCTTCCTCCATGTGCAGTCCCTCTGATAGCTCCATTAGGTAGTAGTCACATGATGGATTCATAGGTTACATTTTTGATTCATTAAAACTGCTGAGAATTTGTCTGCACTAATATTTTTCCATAATTTGCCTACATTTTTTTTTACAAAGCCCAGAACTTTTATTTGGCATCCTCAATAAATTTTTTGTTTATGATAGTGAAGACTCGTAATGTAGACAGTGAAATGCATATTCTTAAATAGTCCCTACAATTTACCTAACAATATTTATTATTTGGGGTGAAATACAGTGCTTATATAAATACACAATTTTAGTTCTTTAAAACATTTATTAAATTTTTTAAAAAATTATTTCTAGTTTGTCAAAAAGTTATTCAATCAACAAAATAACTATTCATCCCATACTAGACATTGAGCCAGGTGATGAAAATACAAAAAGGACACAATAGAATTCTATGGAAATTTGGTATACTCAAAACATTAATTTGTCTATTTCCATAGCTCCATTGTAAAAGCAGTCAATTCATATTAAAATCCCAGTGGATTGGTAGAGTTGAAGATATTAAAATCTTAGTGGAGGATAGAGTTGAAAATGAGACATTTTTTTGAAAATCTACATAAGGACCTATTGGGACCCCTGGTTTTTTCTTCACTTAAAAAGCCATGTTAATATCTCTCCCTTATGCCATCAGTAAAATATAGTATTATTTTTAAGAAAGTTGGTACTTTGAAAAGATCAAAAGATTAACATACCTTTAGTTAAGTATACTAAGAAAAAAATACTCAAATCACTAAAATCAGAAATCAAGTGGAGATATTACTAACAACACTACAGAAACAGGGGATTATAAGCGAATACTCTGAACAATTATATTTCAACAAATTGAATAAACTAGATAAAATTGGCAAATTTCTAGAAACACAAAAGCTACCAAGACTAAATTATAAAGAAATAGATAACTGAATAGACCTATAACTAGTGAGAAGGTTGAATCAGTAATCAAAAATCTCGGGGGGGCGGGTGAGTGGGGGGGAAAGCCCTTGGACTTGATGGCTTCGCTGGTAAATTCTAGCAAACATTTGAGGACACTAATCCTTCCAAAACGAGAGAGCACGTCTTACCACATTCTATGAAATAAACATTACCCTGTAACCAAACCCGTGAGCCTTGTATGAACACTGCAAAAAAAAAAAAAAAAGAAAAAAGAAAAACCTGCAAATCACTAAATCTTATGAACATCAATGCAAAAATCCTCAACAAAATACTAACAGACTAAATTCAGCAGCATATCGAAAGGATTCTACACCATACCCAAGTGGAGATTTATTCATGGAACGCAGGGATGGTCTAACATGAAAATTCTTCAATGTAATACATCATATTAACAGAATTAAGGGGGAAAAACCATATTATTATCCCAACTAATGCAATTATGCAACTGATTTGACAGAATTGAATGTTCTTTCATGGTAAAAACCCTCAAAGTCGAAATAGAAGAGAACTATCTCAACATAATAAAATTCATAGGTGAAAAAAATGCACACTGTAATTATTCTCAAAGGTGAAAGGCTGTAAGTATTGGAAGTTCTGGCCAGAGCAAGTAGGCAAGAAAAATACATAAAATGCATCCAAACTGGAAAGAAGTTAAATGATCTGTTTGCAGGTGATGCAATCTTATATGTAGAAAACCCTAAAGATTTCACAAAAAACTCTTAGAACTAAATGAATTAATCCAAACAGCAGGATACAAAGTGAACATGCAAAAATCTGTTGTATTTTTATACTACATATAAAAACCTGAAAAGAAAATTAAGAAAACTATCTTATTTACATTAGTATCATACAGAGTAAAATACTTAGGCATTCATTTAACAAAATAAGTAAAATACTGAACAATAACAACTAACACTGTTAAAAGAAGTTAATAAAGGCATAAATAATAGAAATATATTACACATTCAAGGACTGGAAGGCTTAATATTAAGAGTAAATACTACCCAAAGCAACCTACATATTCAATGCAATCCCTATCACAAAACCAATAATTATTTTGAAGGAATAAAAAAAAACTCACGCTAAAATTCTTAGGAAATTTCAATGGAACCCAAATAGGCAAAACAATCTTAAAAATGAAGAACTAAGATGGAGGACTCCCACTTTCTTAATTTCAAAACTTACGACAAAGATGCAGTAATCAAGAGTTTGGTACTGGCATACAGACCTATAGAATGAATAGATATCCCATAAATAAACCCTTACAAATATAGTTAAGAGATTTTTGACAAGTGTGTCAATAACATTCAATAGGAAAAAAGTCTTTTCAATGAATGGTGCTGAGAAATTGTATATCCACATGCAAAAGAATTAAGTTAGACCTTTAGATAATACCATTTACAAAAATTAATTCAAAATAAATCAAAATGCCTAAATATCAGAGCAAAAATTACAACAATCTTGGAAGAACCGATAGGGCAAAATCTTCATGACATTGACATTGGCAATGATTGCTTGAATATGACACCAATAGCACAACAATAAAAAAATTGACAAATTGGACTTAAGAAAACTTTAAGTAAATGTGTGCACTTAAAGACTCAATAGACTAAAAAGGCAATACAGAGAATGGTAGAAAATATATGCAAGCCATATACCTGATAAGGGATTAATATCCAGAATATATAGAGAACATCTACAACTCAAAAAGAACAACAACAACAAAAACTCAATTCAAATATAGGCAAAGGAGTTGCACAGCCATTTCTCCAAAGAATATACACAAATGCCAAAGGCACATTAAAAAATACTCAGTATTGATAATCATTAGATAAATGCAAATCAAAACTATAATGAGATACCACTTCACACTCATTCGGATGACTACTATCAAAAGACAGAAAATGTTGATGAGGATGTGGAGTAGTAACTGGAAGCTTTGTATGCTGTTGGTGGGAATATAAAATAGTGCAGCAGCTATGAAAAGGAAGTATAGTGGTTTCTTAAAAATTACTAAATTCTAGAAAGAATTACTGATAATCTTTCTCAAACACTTTCAAACTTATTTTACAAGACCAGTATTATTCAGATACTAAAGCTAGACTAGGACAGTAAAGAAAAAAATTACAGGCTATATGTAAATATGCAAAAGCAAATACACAAAAATCCTCAACAAAATACTAGCAAACTGATTTAACAGCACATTGAACGGATAATATAACATAGTCAAGCAGGATTTATCCTTGGGGTGCAAGAATCTTTTACATATGTAAACCAGTAAATGTGACACACTGCATTAACAGAAAAAAAGGAAAAAAATTTTATGATTATCGAAACAGATAGAAAAAATATTTGAAAAAATCCAGTGTGACTTTGTGGTAAACATCTTAATGAATTAGGTATAGAGGAATGTAACTCAACATAATAAAGGCCATATATGGCAAGTCCATAGCTATTATGACACTCAATGGTGAAAAGCTGAAAGCTTTTTTTCTAAGATCAGGAAAAAGACAAGGATGTCCAATCTAGCCACTCTACTCAAGATAGTCTGAAGGTCCTAGCTGGAGGAAGTAAGAAAAATAAATAAATAAAAGGCATTCTAATAGGTAAGGAAGAAGTGAAATTATCCCAAACTGTTTGTAGATGACATGATCTTGTATATAGGAAACCTTAAAGCCTCTACCAAAAATCTATTAAGACTAATAAACAATTCAGTAAAGGTACAGGATACAAAATTGATGTACAAAAATTAGTAGGGGTTTCTATATACTAACAATGAACTATCCAAAAAAGAAATCAAGAAAGCAACCTCATTTACAACAGCAGTAAAATAAATTTTCAAATAAATTTAACCTATTAGGTGAAATATCCATACACTGAAAACTAAAATGTTGAAAGAAATCGAAGAAGTCACAATTAAATGGAAAGACATTCCATGTTCATGGATTGGAAGAATTAATATTGGTAAGATGTTCATACTACCTACAGTGACAAAATATTTAATGCAAACCTTATCAAAACTCCAGTGGCATTTTTTACAGAAATGGAAAAAACAATCATAAAACTAATATGGAAAAACAAAAGATCCTGAACAACCAAAGCAATCTCGAACATAATGATCAAAGTGGAGGTCTCACAACACCTGACTTTAAGATATAATATATTACAAAATTTTGGTAATCAAAACAACATGGCACTGGCATAAAAACTACATGTACATAAATGGAGCATACAAACAGCACAAAAATAAATGTACATATTTACGGGCAACTGTTCTTTAACAAAGGTGCCAAAAATGCACCATGGGGAAGAACAATCTTTTCAATAAATGTTCTCACCACAGAAAGAAAAATATAACTATGTGAAGTGATGATGAATATGTTGTTTGGCTTGATTGTGGTAATCATGTCATGTTGTATACATTTATCAAAACATCATGTTGTACACTGTAAATATATGAAGTTTTTGTCTATTACAACTCAATAAAGCCAAAAAATTAAAGGCTAAAACCGAATTCTCAAAATGTATAGGGAAGCAATAAAACTGTTTAGCAAAATGATAAAAACCGGTAATATGGAAAACAAACTGTTATTTTAGATGGAATTAAGGATGAGGATGAATTATGAGCTGAAAACTTGTATGTGAGAAAACAAATTTAAAGGGAAATATGGTTGTGAAAATATTTACAATATAGTAGAAAATAAGCCACTTGGACCTACCATCACCAGATACGTTCTTTAAATGGAATAATTCTAGCAATTTTTATGGTCAACATTTTTAAAATTTTACAGTGCAGTAATTAAAAGATTATTTGCTCATAAATGATGTGAGGCATTGAACTGTGGATCCACTTGTAGCCACAGAAAATAAGATTTTTCTGGATTCCTGCTGGAAAGGCAGACTTTGGGAGAGTTCTTAGTTGGTTTTATACTCTGCTTGGCCTTTAAATACTGATTTTAGTGCAAATATATATACCATGACATTCCTGTATAAATTATATATTCCATTACACATGCATTTCATTTTTTATTTCATGCAATAGAAAGAAAAATAAAAACATAAAGAACATTTTTAAAGTATGTTTGAGCCCACTCATGTCTTTTATTATCATTATTGTGCCCTTTTGGAATTATTGTCTGAACTTCAGAGGTATCATTAAGGCAGAAGAAATAAGTTGCAAACATGTGCTTTAACAATTTTCAACTAAACAAGCTGAGTTTGAAGGTAAGAGACACAGACAGAGACAAAGGCAGACGGGATGTAGAAAGAAAGCAACAAAGCAAGAGATGAAGAGTTAGAAGGAAGACAGAAGGAAAAGAAGAACAATAACAGCCCTTGAAATAGAGTTGGGCCAAGATTTTGTAACCAGCTTTCTTGGATGAATATGATATCTACAAGCTGAGATATCTATTGAAGCAGAAGGACTAGAGGCCCCACAAGAGTTTCATGTCCTTGCCTTTTTCTGTTTTGCTCTTAGAAAACCTTAGAAGTTTCTGGCCCTTAAAAGCAGTTATTTATAAGAAGTAAGATTTGTTGAGAAGATGACTGGGATAGGAGGAGTGGGAGGTATCCCTCATTTCTCAATCCAAATAAAGGAATAAAAGGATCAACTTCCTAATAACAGCACAAGAAAATTTAGAATATTTCAGTTCACTTAGAAAACATAGAAGTAACCAACCTTGAGGATATTATGCTAAGTGAAATAAGCCAGTCACAAAAAGACAAAGCTATATGATTGCACTTACATGAGGTACTTAGAATAGTCAAAATTATAGAGACAGAAAGTAGTATGGTGATTGCCAGCTGATATGAGGAAGAAAGAACGAGGAATTATTGTTTAACAAATATAGAGTTTGAGTTTTATAAGATGAAACAATTCAAGAGATATATGGTGCTGATGATTGCCTAACATTAGGAATGTATTTACTACAACTAAACTGTACGCTTAAAATAGTTAATGTGGTAAATTTTATGTTGTGTGTATGTTACCAAAATAAAATTGAAAAAATAACTATTAGACAATAAATATTTTAATAAATGTGCAAGATAAGATCTCAACAGAGTAGATCTACAAAATATTAAAGAAACTAAGGTAGTCACCACTAAATGTGGAGATATAAATATTTATGAACTGGGAGATTACATATTGTAAGTTTCCCCAAGTTGATGTATAGGTTTGAAATAGCCCAAATCAAAAACCAAGGTTTGGGGAAATATCAATTCTAAACTTTATGTAGAAATGCAAACTGCCAAGAATAGTCAGCATTATCTTAAAGAAAAGTTACATAGTTAGATATCAAGACTTGAAATAGTGTGCAATAAATAAAGTATTGAGGTGCTGACACAAGGATAGATGCATGGTTTGGAGGAATACAAGAGAGTCTGGAACAGTCCTACACAAATGGAGATATATAATTTATTATAAATCTGACACTACAGTGCAGCAGAGAATGAATATTCTTTTTGATAAACAATCGTGTTTAAAGATATAACAGAAAAATAACAAAGGTGGTCTGCTAACTCATACCTTACACAAAAATCAATTGCATGTGTGTTGATATTCTAAATAGGAAATATTAAAATCAAATAACTTCTAGATGACAGAAAACATCTTCATAAATTTAGAATAGTTGAAATTTTCTAAGATGAAATAGCACTAAAGTAGAAATAACTAAATGACTAATTATATTAAAATTAAGAATTTCTGTTCAACTAAAGAATCCATTAAGAGAGAATAAAAGAAATCAGAATATAATTGTAATACATTTAATGGATAAAAGAGAGTATATAAAATATACATAATGAGAGTATATAAAAATGCTGGCATATCAATAAGAAAAAGACATATAATCTAATAGAAAAATGAGAAAAGATAGAAAAAATGGGTCATGTCAAGAAAGAAGATACCCAAATGGACAATAAATGTATGAACAGGTGTTCAATTTCATCAGTCAGCTGGGAATTGAAAATTTAAAGCATTTAAAATTGGCATCGCACGCCTAAAAAGAGGCTAAAGTTTAAAGGACTGCCAATACTTCATATTGAAAGAATATAGAGCATCTGGAAGTCTCATAAATTACAGAAGGAAGTGGAGACTCATGCAAGAATTTTGGAAACTCGTGGGTTAGTATTTGCAAAATGTAAACTTACACATTTAAACCCAGGAATGTCACTCTTAGAAGTGTATCATACATGTACAAAAATGCCTAAACAAAAATATTCATAGCAGCATTATTCATAATACACAACCCTGGAAGCCCCGAGTTTATCAACTGTAGAATGAATATATAAATTATATTTGTACAGTATGTAATAATATTACAAAGCAATGAAAAAGACCCCCTGCTAGATGGAATAACAATACATGTGCAATTTACAAACAATAAAATATGTAAATACACATGATATTTATAATTATAAACATACAAACATAATATGTCTGTAAATGTAAATTAGATAAAATAAGCCAGACTCAAAAGAGTAAGTAGGAAGTAACACTATTACTATGAAGTTTAAAACAAGCAAAGCTCGTCTATGGTATTAGAAGTTAGGGTGGTGATTTCCTCCAAGAATGCAGAAAGGGGTAGAGATTGAACGGGAGCATGAAAAGATGTAAGGGGCATTTCGTTTCTTGACTTGGTAGTGGTAACATGCTGTCTTTGTGATTATTCTTTGAACTGTTACACTTATGATTTATACATTTTATACTTCAGTAAAAACTTATAAAGGATTTAGAAACAGCAGAAATAAGTAAATAATAAAAATGCTGGGAATAAAATTGAGAAAATCAACCAGAAAGTTGGAAAAAAAATGCAGAACAGACCAAAATAGGTAAGAAAATAAGAGTAACAATCCAAAAGGTTAAGCCTCTCAGATTTAATGAACGAAGGAAAAAGGGAAAAGAGCAATGTGTCTCTAAAATAATATTCAAAGAAGAAAGGTTCCCAGAAGTGAAGGGGGAAAAATGTGAGTTATTGTCTGGCATTTGGCACAATAAATGAAAATGAACTTATTTTAGGTCTCATCACTATAACATTTCAGAAGATGAATGATAAAGTATTCTAAAGGATTTCATGGGAACAAAAACTATAAACAAAATTTGAGAGACAAAATAGGATTATGTTTCCGAATAACAACCCATTAAGTTATATCTCACTGATAATAATTGTTGATGCAGGCAAAGTTATCAGGAATAAAATAAAAATCATTTTAAACATACAAAATCCCATGTCCTCTTTTAGAGAAACCAAAGAAAGATGTGCAGCCAGTACTAAATGAAGGCATATTCTAGCAAAGAGGAAATCCCTGACATAGGACACAGTGGCTCCAACCAGGAGGGTGTTATAGGGAAATCTCAAATGACAACTTTCAGAAACTAGGGAGCATCCAAGCTCACACTGGAGCAGAAAGATGATAAACTCCAAAGGAATATTTCCAAGAAAAAAGGAGGGGAGATAATTTTAATATATTTGAATTTTTATAAGATAAAAATTTATAAGATAAAACGTTTTATAATTTTAATGATAATTTTGGTAAAATGATGACATAGAAACATAAGCAAAGGAGAAACAGCAATTATTAATTACAGGAAAACTGAAGCAAAAAAGAAATACAACCTATAATATATATTTGAGGAGGAAACAATATTTCCACAACTATAATAATGTGAATGTTGAGTATTGATTTAAACAACTGGAGGGAAGAGAAGTAGACACAGCTATCTTTAACTTCTCTAATAGGAAGTAAATTTAACATCTAAATTTGATGAATAAGATGTATAAGCATATTATTTAGATATATAAAGTGACAAAAGTTTGTAGGAGTCTTGGAAATATTGATGACTGAGCTAAGTATGTACTTTCCTTTCTAAGTCATATACATGCATTACTTGGATACAAATAGGAATAATTTAAAAATAAAACATTATCCCTACACTCAAGTGTATCATAATTTTGCTTATATGTAGCAGAACTTACCTTTACAACATTTTAAAATTTCTTCAATGTGAGTAATATTTAATGCCACCAAATATCACAGATTTTTCCAGGTATGCATTTAGGAAACTTCAGAAACTGCTTTTATCTCTGAGATGAGATGGTGAACTTGCAATTCATAACAGCTCCCTCCAGATGGTGGCAATGTCTCGCTTTCTGGTTATGCAAGTATAACAATGTAAATACATACTTAGTATGTACATACTAATTCCCTAACTTAGAATCGTTTTTCCATTCAATATAGTGAATGTGGAACTTTGATTTCCATTTACTATGGAGCAATTCAGATTCAGATGTCACACATTGGTAGCCAGTGACAGAAGTATTGGTTTGGGAAAAATTCCCTGTTATGTTACATACACACCCTCACCCCACTGCCCAATCCTTGCCTGATATGGTTTGGCCGTGTCCCCACCCAAATCTCATCTTGAATTGTAGCTCCCATAATCCCCATGTGTTGTGGGAGGGACCCGGTGCAAGGTAATTGAATCAAGAGGATGGGTTTTTCTATGCTATTCTCGTGATATTGAATAAGTCTCAAAAGATTTGATGGTTTTATGAAGGGCAGTTCCCCTGCACACACTCTCTTGCCTGCCCCCATGTAAGATGGAACTTTGCTCCTCATTTTTCTCTGCCATGCCATGATTGTGAGGTCTCCCCAGCCATGTGTAACTGTGAGTCCATTAAAACTCTTTCCTGTATAAATTACCTAGTCTCAGGTATGTCTTTATTAACAGCGTGAGAAAAGACTAATACAGTAAATTGGCACCAGGTGTGAGGCACTGCTGTAAAGATACCTGAAAATGTGGAAGAAACTTGGGAACTGGGTATCAGGCAGAGGCTGGAAGAGTTTGGAGGGCTGAGACAAAGACAAGAAGATGTGGAAAAGTTTGGAACTTCCTAGAGACTTGTTGAATGGCTTTGGCCAAAATGCTGATAGTGATATGGACAATAAAGTCCAGGCTGAGGTGGTTTCAGATGGAGATGAGGAACCCGTTGGGAACTGGAGCAAAGATGACTCTTGTTATGCTTTAAAAAAGGAGCTGGTGGCATTTTGCCTCTGCCCTAGAGATCTGTGGAACTTCGAACTTGAGAGAGATGATTTAAGGTATCTGGTGGAAGAAATTTTTGGAAAATTTGCAGCCTGACAATGCAATAAAAAAGAAAAGAAACCCATATTCTGGGGAGAAATTCAAGCATGCTGCAGAAATTTGCATAGGTAACAAGGAACTGAATGTTAATCACCAAGAAAATGAATAAATTGTCTCCAGGGCATGTCAGAGACCTTCAAGGCAGCCCTCTGATCACAAGCCTGGAGGCCTAGGAGGAAAAAATGGTTTCCTGGGCCAGGCCCAGGGCCCCGCTGCTCTGTGCAGCCTAGGGACTTGGTGCCCTGCATCCCAGGTGTTCTATCCTTGGCTAAAAGGGGCCAAGGTATAGCTCAGGACATTGCTTCAGAAGGTGCAAGCCTTGGCAGCTTCCACGTGGAGTTGAGTCTGCAGGTGCACTGAAGTCAAGAACTGAGGTTTGGGCATCTCCACTTAGATTTCAGAGGATGTACAGAAACACCTGCATGTCCAGGCAGAAGTTTGTTACAGGGGTAGGGGCCTTGTAGAGAACCTCTGATAAGGCAGTGCAGAAGGGAAATATGGGCTTAGTCCTCACTGAGGCACTGCCTAGTAGAGCTGTGAGAAGAGGGCCACTATCCTCCAGACGCCAGAATGGTGGATCCACTGACAGCTTGCACCATTCAACTGGGAAAGCTGCAGACACTCAACAACAGCCCATAAAAGCATCTGGGAGCAGGGCTGTACCCTGTAAAACCACAGGGGTGGAGCTGCCCCAGGCTATGGGAGCCACTTCTTGCATAAGCATGCTCTGGATATCAGACATGACTCAAAGCAGATTATTTTGGAACTTTACAGTTTAATGACTGCCCTATTGGATTTTGGACTTGCATGGGGGTTGTAGCCCTTTTTGGCCAATTTCTCCCACTTGGAATGAGCGTATTTACCCAATGCCTGTATCCCCATTGTATCTAGGAAGTAGCTAACTTGCTTTTAGTTTTATAGGTTTATAGGCAGAAGGGACTTGCTTTGTCTCAGATGTGACTTTGAACTGTGGACTTTTGAGTTAATACTGAAATGAGTTAAGGTTTTGGGGGACTGTTGGGAAGGCATGATTATTTTTGTAATGTGAGGACCTGAAATTTGGGAGGAGCCAGGGGCAGAATAATATGGTTTGGGTTTGTCCCCACCCAAATCTCATCTTAAATTGTAGCTCTCATAATCTCCACATGTCATGGGAGACCCAGTGGGAGGTAATTGAATCATAGGGGCAGGTATTTCCCAGGCTATTCTCATGATAGTGAATATATCTCATGAGATCTGATGGTTTCATGAAGGACAGTCCCCCTGCACACACTCTTGCCTGCCACCATGTAAGACGTGCCTTTGCTCCTCTGCCTTCAGCCGTAATTGTGAGGTCTCCCCAGCCATGTGGAACTGTGAGTCAATTAAACCTCTTTCCTTTATAAATTACCCAGTCGCAGGTGTGTCTTTATTAGCAGCATGAGAACAGACTAATATACTGTCCTACTTGCATGTCCTGTCTATGTATTTACCTCACTTACCTGATCTCTAAGATAATTACTTTCAATATTCCTAAGTATCTAAAAGTAACCCTAAGTATAATCTATTTTCTGACTCCCACACCTCCATTAATGCTACTTTGATGGGAGGATCTGTCTTATATCATTAGTTTTATCAAGCTGGGTATCACAATAATTATTGCTCTAAAGTTTGAGGCATAAATATGCCATTTGTATCTTACAATTACATTTGATTTTTGTATACAGTACAAAGGAAGGGGAATCCCTGAATGCAGCTTCTTGCTCTCAAGATCAATTACTAACCTATCCTTTCTTCAATGCTTTCCCCCATTTTGTTTTACTGCTTATATTTATTTAAATTCTGAACTCCAAGTACTATAAATGTAATTGTTCTATAGATGTAAGGGATTTGTGATTCATATGTACTGAAATTTTATTGTAATCAAAAGATTCATTTTCAATAGAAAAACTAAGCCAGTCAAAATGCATTGTTTTAATCTCTAGATGATTCACTTTCAGTGTCATCAGTGTCTGCCTATGTGGTTTAATAACCCATGTAACCATTATTTCTATCTAGCCACAAATGCAGACACAAAAGTCAACAGCATTGCTGCCTATCAGAAATACCTGTGAGGATTGAAATGTTCTATATATGCACTGTCCAACGTACTAGTGTTTTCAGGAGGGGCAAATACTGCATATTCTCTCCTAGTTTTGGAGTACTACAATGTGCATTACAGAGTAAGTGCTGTGAGAAGGCCTGCATGAGAAAAACTGGTTTGTTTATTAAACCCATTACTTCCCAATCATATTCAGCCAAGGAATGCCCCATGTGAGTTAACACCTCTTGGAACTTCTTTCCAAGGAACGATTTTGCAAAATGCAACTTGGAAGTTGAGTCTAGTAAATCAATAGTATTTTTGTGACAAATAGAATAAGTTCAGAAATATGTCTAAAAAGAAACTAATCAGATGGCACACAGACTTTGATGTCAGACTGTCTGGATTCAAATTTTGGCTCCATTACCTAATAACTGTGTCACTTTGGGCAAGTTGCCTAAAAACTCAGTACTTCAATTTCCTCATCTATAACATATCTATAAAACAACAATGAGTACCTACTCACAAAATTATTTTGAAAATAAACGTTATAACTTACAAAGTACGTAGAACCATTCCTGACATATTGATGTTCTCAATAAAAACTAGTCATCATAATCTGCTGTTCTTTTTGAAGGTTTTATTATTTATCATCGACTATGGTACTAATGTGTCCATAAAAAACATAATTATGTCAGCATGATTATATCAAAATCAATGACAGTGCTGTGATTGTTCACTTCACCTTTGCTATAACCACTTGATATAGGCAATGAACCAGAATTTCAAATGTGGGAAAGGAAAAGTTACTTTAAAATAACACAGAAATGTTATGGGAAAAGTTTAGAAATTTCTCCTGTAGAATTCTTTAAAATAATACCTATCAAGGATTGACCTAGGAATATAACTAGGTCTTCTTAATCTGTTTTTTACATTTGTGAAGGTACATAGAGCAATTATTTCAATGTAGATAGAGAAAATCAAAGTAAATAGCCAAATAGCCATCTGATGCGATACCATTCCTGCCTCTTCATCTACACCTCAACCTCACACAAATGCATTCTAGGAACTGGGATTGTTATAGGAAGACTCAAAGATGTTCTTCATATTTACAATCATTGAATTTCACACCAACATTATACAAGGTAAACATTGATTATATACAAATAGTTAGCTACTTCATTGGTCTAATAAGCAATCAGTGGTAACTTTTGGCAAAAGACAGAAGCACACACATACAGATTATATTAATGATACTCAATTTATAAAACAGAATAATTATATATTACTTTTGCTTATTGTTTTTGTCCCATTCATCTTTTCATAGCCATTTGCCTCCTAAACCACAGGCAAGAAAAGTAAATATGAATGTCCTTTAAACATATTTTAATATTTCCTGCATCATATTTGAGATGCTACAGTTCCTTGGCTAAAGAACATCTCTATTAAATTCCCTTAATAGAGTGAATTCAAGTGTTAGATCAACACACATAGATTTTTCTATCTGTCTTCATCTTGGAAAGAAGATATTTGAAGGTATTACCACCTCAGAAGTGACCAAAAGAAAACAAAACTATAATAAAGGAGGTTCCTTTATAATAGCTTCTTTCTCAAGGCAAACATTCCCAGGTAACCACCATTTCTAAATAGTTTTTATTTCTTGAGGTCCAAAACAAAATTAGGACTTTCCTACTTAAAAAGACTGTATTTTGCTTCCTTAAACATACATTTAGCTACTGTTTAGAAATAAGGACCCTTCTGAACATAGACATGCTAGAGCTATAGGAGCTTCTAAGCACAAAAACCCACAAAGCCAACATATACTCATTATATGTTGACATTCAATGGAACATTCATTCTGAACAAGTTTTAGAAGTATTAAAGTTTGTTACTGATAGTCATCTAATTGTGCTTCATCCAAAAATCTAGATGCTATCTCCTCTGACTTGGCATTCTATGGCTGCTTCTCAGGTCCCTAAGGTTTCCACCTCCCACTTGTGGGAATTCAGCCAGTCTGGCAGGGAAATCTCTGCTAAGTGTCTAGCATACCAGCAGATCTGACTGATATGTTTGTCCTGAGTAAGCCAAGCCAGCAGAAGGCAATCTGAAAATCTATGCCATGATATTGAGAATGATAGCGAAAGGTCAAGTTCATTCCCAATCTACAAATGTAAGGTACGGTCATAAATAAGAAAAATCACAAAGATAGAATCTAGTAAAAAAGGGAAATTTAGTGACATGTTACCCAATTCATGATAAGGCTATTTCATTCATGCAATCATTTATTCATTAATTCAAAACAGATTATTAACCATCTCATTTGTTCTAGGTGTTGTTGATACGGTGATCAATGTGCATGAAGGGTCAGAATCTCTGCATCTTTCCTTAGTAGCACGTTATTTAGTAAATTCAATCATAGTAATGGGAGAAATCCAAATTATGCCCTAAGCTTCCCTCTCATATATTGGGAAGTGCAAAATAAGAAGTTAAAACAGGCATTAGAGAGCACGTGGTTTATCATCCTTACAGATGAGAAAATTCTGCAAAAGCTCAAATGCAGTGCCTAAGTGCATATGGCTGAGTCACTGGTAATTACTAATTAGATCTCAGGTTTAAGTCTCAGTACAGACTTTTTCTACTCTACAATATTTTTTGTAGTCTTCTATAAATAATGCTCCTCCCCATCACTTTTAGATAATTGAACTCAAAGGAATGACTCACATCAGACAAGGATAGAATTGTATCTTGACAGGACATAGTAAGACATTGGTAGGTAGAAGAAACTTTGCTGTACACTATAAATCATTTCATTTATGCAACTCCATCTGGGCCAAGAGCCAGCTCTGACTTTGCAACTTCTGTTATCAGTGTTTTCTCTAAGTAGCAGAATGGGTAGGTGAAAGGGAAAGAAATATGCCTGATTGCCTAGCACTTTGCTCTAGACCAGGGACTGGCAGCTTTTCTGTAAAAATCTGGATAGTATATATTTTAGGCTTTGTGGGATAAACAGTTACTATTGTTGTAGCATGAAAGCAGCCACAGACCTTATATGTAAACGAAAGAGTTCAGCTGTGTTCCAATAAAACTTTATTTGTAGATACTGAAATTTGAATTTCATATAATGTTCATGTGTCACAAAGATTACTCTTTTGATTTTTTCAACTATATAAAACTGTAAAAATCTTAGCTCTCATGCCATACAAAAAGAGGTGGTGAGCTGCAGTTTATCATCCTCTGCTTTAGAGAAACATACAGATAGAAATGATAGAGGGCACAACTGCAACATAAAATGTGCTTCGGAAAAAACAATTTTATCTGGATTCAGCATTATAATACCCACCCAGCTATACCTTTATAATACTGATAACTCTCCCTCAGGTATATTTCTTAATTTCTTTTTGAGAAAACTTTTCCAGTCTCTATGTATTTCTAGAAACTTCTTGATGCCAGAAGCTGTCTTTTCTCTCTATTGCACTGTGAGCTAGATGCTCCACAACCACTATCCTTGTTATTAAGCATGTCAAGTGCAGTTTCTACAGTCAAAAGGTGTGCTTTTCTTCTCCTGCCTACACTTAGCCTAAATGGCACCCTATTATACCAATCAGAAGTGTAACAAAAAGTTTCAGTTCTTTCCAAATCTAAAAGAATGATCTGTGGCAAATACGAAATGCCCTTACAAAGCCAAGCAAGGTAATTTTTAAAAAAAAAGTAATGAGTTTCAGGTTCATGAAATGTGATATTGACAACAGCAAAAATAAATTGCTCCTATTTAACTGCCGTCCAGCTCAGAAGAGATGAGCATCAGCCGTCCTCCAACAATGCAGCAGATGCCGGACCCTGAGAGACACACTCTATTAAGACCAGAGTGCTATTAAGGAGACAGACTTATACTGTAAAGTTGGAACGGGTAGAGGAGAGGAAGAACGCTTCAATCTATACATCTCAGGGACTTGACAGCACTTGGCTTCTTATAAATCTGTCTAAGTAAAGTTATTAAGTGGCTGAGAAATGTACCATTGGCAGCCAACCTGGGACAACAATGGAAAATGGATAGCCAATAGACAAGACAGACAACTAAAAGGACCAGGAAAGATGCTTGCTCACAGATTCTGAGAGGTAATAAACACTGCAAATGGGATTTGGGCTGCATCTTTCAGCACTAGAAATAGCAGATTCTGAACAGAAACTAAATAGCTGCATTATCAATTGCTATTTCCTAAATATGGTTGTGTTCAAACATCTGAGTTCTATTGGAAAATAGCCCGAAATTTACTAGTGTTAATAAATGTACTGAACAAAGTCAAAATAAAAATATCAAAACTAGATTCAAGGAAAGCTCACCTTTCATGAATTTCAGGAATTAAAACTAATAAGAGTAGCACAGTGTGTGCCTTGCTTCCCTACTTCTGAAGCTTGATCCAATGCTGAAACCAATCTAGTATAATCAATCAAGCACAAAACTAGTAGTTTATAAATGGATAATGTATGGCAGGGAGTTTGACAATTTTAATTCTGCTGTCACTTAGTCTGTTGTGTTGAAGTATCATACATAACAAAGCATACAGTTAGGAGGTCATTTTTAGTTTGCTACAATCTAAAGTGCCAAATATATGTATCTTCCCTTATGGAACAGATCAGTGGAAAAATTTGCATAAGAAAATTGAGACTTATTTACCAGGCCTTATATAATAAACAAACAAGCAAATCAGAGGCACCATGGTAGTGGTAAAACAGCATTAGAGAAATACTGAGGAATTCTGGGTTCAAACCTTGACTCTACCACTAACTGGATGCATGAATTTTAGCAACTCTGTTTTCCTCTCAGTTTCTTCATCTGCAAAATTAGTAGATGAAAATTTCAAGAACACTTCCAACTCTAATATTCTGTGACTCTAGATATTCTTCTAGTGGCTTATATCTAAATATTAGAAAATTATAGGTAAAAAGTTTTATAGAATTTAAAATTTAAAATCTTATTCTTGAATACACATAAAAAAATAATGCATGGCATTACTGGGGATTGATGGTAAATATCCATTATTACGTATATGTTAGGAAAAATTAAAGGTCTAAAGTGAAGTTGAAGGAAAGCGTAAGATAGGCCACATCTTATCTCACAGATGTGTCTTTGTTGGCCTGATTGTACAGACCAACAATGTATTTTTAAAGTTTTTATTAATTTCCAACTCTTAGACATGTGGAGGTACCTTTTTTAAAAAATTAGATCCAGGAACATTGCATCTTTATTCCTACATGGCAGCAGTGAACTAAGAAATGGTATTCTCCTAAGATAATAAATGAATTCTTCCATTCATCATCATCCTCTCTACTCCCTGCTGTCTCCAGATAGTGAAGCCCAGTGTCAGTCACGTTTATCATTACACTTGCCCTGTCAGTTTTCTTAAAGTAAAAGGAATATGAAATATTTGTTGGACCCATGTCTCTATCAAAATTTAAAAAGGAAGGAAAACTTCTACCAAGAGGACCACCACTTTCAACTAAACTGGAGGAATACATACACCTTCTGAAAAGTGAATTATCACTACATATATAACCTGCAAACAAAACGATTCAGAAAGAATTCAATTTAGGTAATTAAGAACACCATTATATGATAGTCTCTAGTTACTTCACTCATATATACTACCTGCTGAATTTTTGTTGGCATTTAATTTTGAAAACTTGGTCTGAAGAGAGCAACAATGGTTTGGATAAAGAAAACTCAATGGACAAACAAGCCATTGAACTTCTGTCACATTCCTCTCCCACAAATCACAGCTGAATTTTATTTCCCAGCATTTTATACAAATCTTTGGTTTTTAAACAATATAGTTTCAAATGTAAACACAGAAGCACTCAGAGAACTCTCTCCCTAAGTTTCTGCGAATGTTACAAGGTGGCATATTTAACTTCATGGGGAGGGATTTCTGTTAACTAAATTAGATGCATCCATGGAGTGATATATATTCTCTCTGTTGAGTGAGTCAGGAGTGCCAGGATACTTGCATATGAAGACTAGGCTAGAATAACTCTAAGGACTATATTATTAGAAAAGTGAAGGGGAAGAGCTCGTTTACCTTTCAGTGCATTTCTGAAAGTTAATCCTCAAATACAGGAAGAGTTGCTGCATGGATCAGACCATCACAAGTTCTCCTTGTCTTATAGATAAATAATCTACCTGGAAACATTAATTCAGAAGGTCTGGGATAGGACCTCCGTTTCTGTTTTGTTGTAAAAGCTGTCCAAGTGATTTTGATCATCATCCAGTTTTGGTAACCACTGTAGTATTTGTATTGTTGTTATTTATATGAATAAATTATATAAGTGCTCACATTTGTGTATTAATTTTCTTAATAATTGTGCAGAGTTAGAATCTTAGTAAGAATCCCCCTTCAACAGATCTAACAAAGCCTATTCTGATTATAGTAAAAGAATCACTTGCAACTCATTTTTAAGTGTGACTTGTAGGAAAGTTGAATCTTACAAAGTGCTTCCTTTGTTTCTAGTAAATGACTTAACCCCCAACCAAAGTAAACCATTACAATAATTATAATGTAATAGTAGAAATAATAGCCAAAACAGCAAGTAAAAATAATATAGCTATCCTTTGATGCTTAATGTATGTCACATACAAACTTGGACAATGCATAGACTTTCATCTTTGCTAACCTTCACAATAACCCAATGAGATTGACATTATCTTTCCCATTTTATAGACAAGGAAACTGAGGCTCAAGGATATTAAATAACTTCTAATTCAGATAGTAAGAAACAGGTGAGATTCAGTTTCTGTGATGCCCAATTGCATGCTCTTGACTGCTTCCCTGAGCACTTCTGGCTACTAAAAGAAACTCACATCTTTCCAAGCCTAACTTAGTAACAGGGAGTAAGGGAGTAGCATAGCACTGGGGAGATTCAGGCTCATTAGTTTCTATTCCCCTCTCTCCCCTCGTTGTCATAATTAGCCCTTCACCCATGCTGCCTGAGTGAGTGGTTTCTCCAGGCTGTCAGACAATGCAGTAACAAGCAGTCTGTCACAGAACTCCCTTCTTAAATAAAAAGTAACTGAAATTATGAGAACTTGCTTTTTCATTTCATTTTAAAGTCCAGGTTGATTTTAAGTTATTGAACATTTTTCCCTTACTAGCAGTATTGAAAAATACTAAGTAGTCCATGAGTACCCAGATGAAAAAAGAACTAAAAATCCCCATCCTAACTTATTGCTTTATTTTATCCTCTTCTTTGATTTCTAATGCACTGCAATTTCATCTACAATTTGCACTCTCATTTTTATAGCAGATCAATTAAAGATAACTGGACAAATACTTTCCTATATTCTGAAAGCCATTTTTAATATTACTTCCTGATGGGACTCTAATCTTTTCAA
The DNA here is from genome assembly GCF_043159975.1 of Macaca nemestrina. NCBI lineage: Eukaryota > Metazoa > Chordata > Mammalia > Primates > Cercopithecidae > Macaca > Macaca nemestrina. The sequence continues at coordinate 79,291,871 of NC_092128.1, read as the reverse complement.
AAATTCAGTCTCTCTCATCTTCCTTTTACTTATGGGAATTTTCAAGTGTTGTAAATCAAATAAGTGGTATTTAAAATATACATGAACTTTTGTTTATCAGTTTTCTATCATGCGAACAAAATAAGAAGATAATAACAAAACTGAAAAACATGAGTCAAAGAACTTGAATTTTGGTGACTCCTTGACATCAAATCAAACCTGAATTGAATATTACACAAAAGCTAGCAAATTTAACAAATGGGTTTGGATAACTTAAACGTCAAAGAAAAAAATCTTCATTTCCAAATATATCTCAAAAGTGAGAAGAATCTCAACTAGTCTCATTAAGAACAATGTGGTACCATTTGATATACCTGTCCTAATAACTGATGACTTTCTGTTAAATTGTGACATAAAAGAAGATTATGTAAAAGTAGATTGTGGAAATATACATAAATAAATATATACATCTGAAAGACTATTGTGGAATATATTTTAAAACTCTTCAACTCTGTACATCTTTTGACCCAGAATTCCACAGTAAGAAATTTCTCCTTAGAAAATTCTTAGCCTCACACAGATAAAAGTCAAGGATGACCATCTCAGTTTTATGCAAAATACATTGGATGCCCAACAATAGGAGACTGGTTACATAAATTATGATATATCCTTATCATGGAATACAGAAACTAGATTAAAATTTTATTGCATATATATTAATATAAGATATATTGTCATGCATTGCAGGTTTTAATTTGTTTTATATAATTGGGTACAAGAAACCTTATATAGTATTGTTTTTCTAACTTACCCTGTCTTTATGCCCCACTTAACAATGAGGCCAAAACTTTACCTTAATTATATCTGACAATGGGGCATCCTATTCCCTAACAATACACATGTCTTCCATTTACAGGGCTGAAACTGCTGTTCCTTCTTCTGCTGTGCTTTGCCATAGAGCCTACTAGGTGAAGCAAGAGAACCTGTGAGAGCCTGGTAGTCTGAAAGGCCAAGTATCAGCCTCTACCCTGCACAAAAGGTCTTGTTTCACAATAACCATGGCAACCTGGAGCCATCTCAAGACCCATTTCCCAAACTCTGGGCAAGTAGGCCAGGCTCTGAAACTCCCAAATCAACTACCCCTCTCCTTTGCCCAATTTTGGGGAAGATCCCTGGGGCAGATACAGGCTCTGCCCATATCTCTAAGACCCTTCATATTCTCCAGTGTTTCATGTTCTCCAGTGAACTCCATGCATGAGGGATTTTTTTTTTTTCTCCCAGAACTGGAGAACTTTCTCCTACATAGCAGCCTGGAAATTCCAGAGAATTAACACCACTCTTCCGCTAGAATAGGGCTCAACTTACCGGAGTTGGTGTAAGTACACCAGCTCCCCCACCACTCAGAGGATGAGGGTAGGTGTGGTAATTAATGTAAGTCAGATGTTTTGCACCACTTTGTAGTTTCTGCACAGGATTCAGCTCCAGTCACCCCTGTGGGAGCAGGCTGGATAATGTATGTTTTATCTCCTTTCTGTCCCTGCATCATTTTCCCTCTTCCTCATTGGTATTTCCTGCACTTCCCAAAAGAATCTCTGGCACTCATATCCTTTGTTCAGTGTCTGCTTCTTGGACTAAACTAAACTACCCAATTTTCTTTTTCCTTTTAGATCTGGACCCTTCAGCCTCTTCAACTCTCAGAAACAGCCTTTCTCAATGGGTGAAGACAAAGCAAATTCTCTTTCTGACAATAAAATACTAAGGTCCCCAAAGATCATCGGGGACAGGAGAACAGTCTCAGGACACAACAGGCTCAGCTCCTTTCTTGTAATTATAAGGGAAATATATTTCTCTTTCTACTTATTTTTTTGGTTTTCTCTAACCAAAGAGGAAAAAAAGGATATATCTTGGCTCATATGGAAATACTGTTTTATAATATTGTTGCATAAATAATATCCCATTTTTATTTTTACAATATTATTTATATTCATATACAGCATAGATATTTATGGGGAAAAAACACCAGCTAGCCTTATGTAAAAAAAATTACTCCCAGCTTTAGTGACTTAAAACTGTATTTTTTAATTCTCATAATTCCCTTGGTCTGGGTTGATTTGTCTTGTAACTACACTCAGAGATCAGACAAATCTGAGTGGACTCATGGATTAGACCCATTCATTTGTCTAGTACTTGGCAGGCTCCTTTTGAAAGAGTTTCTCTAGAATGTATGACTAGAAGTAGAATTACTGGATTACTTGTTATCTATACTTTCATTTACATTAGATATTGCTAAATTGTTTTCCATTAAGGTGGCATGAAATTATATTAAGATAGTGTGTGAGTTACTGTGTTTAACCTCATGATCACTTCAACACTTCCAGTGTTGTTGCAAATGACAGCATCATCAGCATTTGATACTGTAATTCTTTCTGATTGGCATTGAAAAAGTATTTCAGTGATGTGCTATTTGCATTTTCCTGTTTACTATTGAGAACACATACTTTTTCATTTTTTGTGTATATGTGGGTGTGTATATGTTTTTGGTTTTCATTCTTTTTTAAGTTTAATTTTTCATTGTATATATGGTATACAGTGTGATATTTTGATATGCATGTATAGCAAAATGATTAAATGAAGTTAATATATCTGTCACATCATACACTTATCATTTTTGATGACAAGAACCTTTTCAATCTACTCAGCAATTTTTGATTATATAATAAATAGCATGATGATGAAAGTCAGTAATATGGTAATGTATCACTGGAACCTATTCCCTCTCATTGGAACTTTGTACCCTTTATTGAACACACAGGTTTACTTTATTTTGAATTGTCTTTTTATACCTTTTGCTCATTTCTCTTTGGAATTGTCTCTTGCTGAATATAAGAATTTTCATATATTCTAGGTCTTGATTTTTTGAGAATCCTATGCATTACAAATATTTTTTTCTAGACTCTGCTTTATCTTTTAAATTTGTTTATATACCATTTGGGGGACTCAAATGTACATTATTCAATTTGTAATACATTACTCATGTCTTTGTGTTTCTTTTTTTCTTTGTGTTTATTGAGGCTGGGTAATCAGAGGCATTAATCTTAAGTGTAGTGTTTAAAACGATACCAAAATTCATTTCTACAGAGTAACAAGCATGATAAAGTAATTATCTTTGTCAGTTTTTAAAACATATAAATGTATTCATAAGATTTATTTTTCTTCCTTGATGATATATAAACTTTGAAAATCTCTTTCTCTGGTAAAAGGGAGAATTTTGGTGGCATTGATGTCAAGCTAATTTTTATTGAGGAACTTCTCCCTTTTTTATAATATATATTACAGTATTTCTAATAAATCTGCCTGGTGCATTGACTCAATTCTAGAGGTCATAGAGTCAACTACCAAAGCTCTTTCTAAATAGAGATGAATAATTTCTTGCTCAATAACATTTATGATTATAGAGCTAAGATAATACTCAAAACTCATATGTCAAGACCTGTGCTAACCAGCAGCAGCTCATGATGAAATACCCTGGCCTCTGGTACAGTGTTAGCTAAGCTCAGCAATGGAAAGGGAAAGTTTTCCTCTGAAAGCACCTAGTGTTACCCTCAAAGCAGCAAATAAAGAGAAATATCTGTGTTTAATGAGCAAACAAAATGTGAGTAAACGAAAACTTTTTTACTCCCCTACTCCAAGTCATATCAAAATGTTTAATATGATAAAATCTAAGTAAAAATAATGAATGTGCAACATCCTTAAAATGCTCAGGCACTTTCATTTCTATTAGGAAAATATTCTGTGGGAAAAATATAGACAGTGTTGTTGTAAATGACAGGAACTAATTATTTAACTAAAAATTAAAACAATTGAACTCATGGAGATATAGAAAAATAGAATGATAATTGCCAGATGCTGGGAAGGTTAGTGGGTGGGGAAGGGAATTGGAGATGGTTAATGTGGGTACAAAAACAGAATGAATAAGATCTAGTATTTGATAGCATAACAAGGTGAATGTAGTCAACAATAATTTATTGTACATGTTAACTAAGAGTATAATTGGATTGTTGGTAACACAAAGAAAGGATAAAAGCTGGAGGTGATGGGTGAATATCCATCATTTTCCCTGGCGTGATTATTAAGCATTGTATGCCTCTATAAAAATATTTCATGCATCCCATAAATATATATGCCTACTATGTACCCATGAAAATTGAAAATAAAACAAAAATAAATATAGTATGTAAAATATGTAGATAATGATTTTTATAGACATTAACATATTATAGATAATACATACTTATCAAGTGAGTGTTCACATTTACTTTTGTAATGGTTGTAATGGTTACCCGGGGATGTTCAATCTTTTGACTTCCCTGGGCCACACTGGAAGATGAAGAATTGGCTTGGGCCGTGCATAAAAACACTAACACTAACAATCGCTATTAAGCTGGAAAAAAAAACCCTCATAATGGTTTCAGAAAGTTTATGAAATTTGTATTGGGTCGCATTCATAGCCATCCTGGGCCACATGTGTCCTGTGGGCCGTGGTTTGGACATGCTTGGTATACCTTAACTTTGATACTGGGTTCTGAGAAGAACTCAGGTAGATTTTAGCTCAGTCCTTTCCCCCTTTGTGTTTAAAGCACCCAGTTTCATATTATTAAATAATATTAAATAAACTTCTAGTGCAAATGAACAGATGATACATGTCAAAATAGTCCAAGAACTCACAGGAAAATTAGCAACTGAACAACTCTTGGACAAAAGTCTCCAATCTGAAGAAAAGATATAAAGTATTGACTATTTTGGGATGTTGGTTCTTACAGTAAATGGAAGACAATAGCCAGAATCTCCATGATTCTTAAAGTCTATTAGGGATACTGACAAGAAACACACAAAAATGAGTAACTATGTAATAAATCAGGTTATGATGTGCGTGATGTGTGGGGGAAAGGAAGCAGAATAAGAGGATGGTTAGTGATGAAATTAAAGTGAAAATTAGGGAAAGTGCTTATATAGGAGAAGGATCTTTGAAAAAATAAAATCTGAGCAGAGACAAATTTGAAGTTGGTTTGAGACATCAATGAATTACTTGATTCTCTGATGCCAGTTGGCATCATTTCCCCCGTAAAATTTCCCAAGATTCTGCAAGCTGTATGATTACAATATATGACTACCGCGGGTGGGCTCTGTTATCTGTATCATTCTATAAAATTTAACATTAAAGACTTATACACATGTCACTTATAATAGAAAACCAACACAAAACAAAATGAAACATTTTAAAGGGAGTAACTATAACCATCAAAATAATGTTATAACAATATTTTATGACAAATATTTCCAAATCTATTCAATAATTTTATGAGAATATTTAATTACACAGAAATATTTCCAAATATATTCAATGGGAAACTGTTCATAAAAATATGAACAGTGATATCCTACGTTTGTTTATATCAGTACATATGGAAAATTATATGGAAAGGTATGCCAGATTTTTTATAGTGTTGTGTTTCAGGGAGAAATCACAAGTGCTATGCTTTTTTATTTTCTTTTGCCTTTTGATTTACTATATTGTGTTAAAATAAAATTTTATTGTAAAATAAATGGCAGAAATTAATTTTAAAAAGAAAACCAAAAAAGTAAGAAAAGTCTAAAGTTGTATTTCCAGATTGTAAGAATAATACATAGATTTAAGTGATATTTGGATAGTAACTTTCACTCAGGGATTTTTTTTTCCCAAAGCTAAAAGGAAGAATGCTGTACGTCAAATAATACCCATAGATTGAGGCTGGTTTTATATCACCTTCTTTGGTTTATTTTATCTCATTATTTAGCCTTCAAATTACTTTCATTTATTTGGATATCAAAGAAGTTTATATGTTCAAAATTTGTATCCTTATATACAAACTGTATATAAATTTATGTGCTCACGTGGGGGTATCATCGTTTACTTTGCAACTCCTAAGATATTCTGATTAAATAAACATTAATAGATGATGACATGTAAAAACTGTTTAATGCAAAAGTGATATTATACCCATGTCTTATTATGTGTTCTCCAAGAAGCAGAATGTTAGACAAACATTTTAGTACAAGCAGTTTATTTTGGAGAGGATCTGAAGAAATGGGGAGAGGGAGTGGGAAGGAAAAGGAATAAAGAGTGAGCTTTCCAGCAAATTGTCACTGCAAATAAAAGATTCTTACCAAAACTAGGAACAAGGGCCGGTGGTATTTATATATCAATTTATCTCCATAATTTGTTGAGGGCTGCCCCAGTGGTTTCTAGTTCTCTGCATTTCTGGTGCCCATTGAAAAGAGTGAGGCGATATGAGTGGTGTATTTGTCGTGTCCATTGCACTCTTCTTCATTAAGCATTCTTTTAAGGTTCTTTGAAGGCTCTCTGTTTGTAAACATGATAGAAATTTAAAAAAAAATGGAAAGTTGATCAGGAAGATGGGTTAAAATATATAGATTATTTTACAGTATTCTTAGGATAAAAATATGTTTATGATATACTTTGGCATTGGGAAAATGACACTGAGGAGTAGCCAGAAAAACTTTCAATGGAATTCTTACATTATTCTAAGACATTTGCACCTTGTCCTAAAAGGCAATTGGAGGCCACTACAAGATTGAAACCAGAATTTAAGCATTTCTGAAGAGTTTTCTGATGTAGAACTGGAAGAAAAATGGGAGAGAAGAAAGGGAAGCAGCAGATTAGGTTCCCAGAGATAATGGTTTACATAGACAGTGATAAAATAAGAACAGAATATATGAATATATTTGAAAACTATTTGGGAGATAGAAAAATTAGGAAGAAGAAAAAATTTAAAAGAACAAAAATAACTTCCAAATGTTTGCCTTTACATGCTGGATGAAGTGAAAGCAAATGACAGACGCAGTCAAAAAGCCAATATCTTCACTGGTCTGAAATCAAGATTATTTATAGCCACTGCTGCACATTATGGTATTTTGTACACTAGATGTGTAAAATTATTATTTAACTAAGCTGAAGCATGTAATTCAATTATAAAATTGAAGGAGGGAGTGGTAAAAGGAATTAAATATTCATTAGGAAGCATTTCCCCTCAACCACTTGTTCATGCTTAGATCAAACAGATCTAATAATTTCTTGTTAAATTCATCACTTTTCATTAGAAGAGTAATTGTAGTTGGTAAAAGGTAATGGTTACAGTGTGTTACACAATTAACAGTGTGAAATGAACTAAAATATATTCTCTATAGATTATTTTCTTGGAACACTAGATACTGGGTTTAGGATATATAAATGTAGGAATTTCTAAACACTATTTTGTTAAAAATCATTTATATTTCAGTTGAAAACTAATATTGTCATTTAGATATTTTTAAATTGATAATATTTTGTTAAGGATTAAGACAAGAAAGTTCAATTTTTAAAGAAATAACCATGATCTCTATACACAAGACCAGAGGAAATAGCTTAGATCCATGTTGCTAATTTCAGCCCTGAAACTCTTTGTTTCCTCTTGTTTTTGTTTGTTTATAAAGGCAACATGAGTTCATTTGGAAAGTAAAGAAAATAAAGGTTAATACCAAGAAGAAAACTTATGGGTAATTATTATTAAAATATAGTTATAGAACTTTCTAATCTTTTGGGGTCATGTTTTATATTGCATTATAAATGTTATAGTGCATCTGTAAATATATGTATGTATATTTTATACCTTTTAATATACTTTAGGTATAATTTATATTCAAGAGACTGCACTGATTTTAGTGTAGTTTGATAATTTTGCAAATATATTTGCCAGTCTAACCACCACCACACTCAAGATACGGAACATTTTAACACTCAAAAAAAGTTTCCTTATGACTCTTTCCAGTCATTACTGTTACACTGTAAACTCTTGACAACCTGATCTTTCAGTCATCATAGATGTGATTTGTTTTCTCTAGATTTTCATATAAATAAAATCATGCAGTAAAAACAGTGTACATGGCTTCTTTTGCATAGAATAATACTCTGATATTTAGCCATGTTTTTCCATGTATTAGTAGTACTTTTTCAAGTAACATTCCATTATATGGGTAGAGAAAAACTTGTACATTCATTTTCCTGTTGAAAACCCTTGGGGGTTTTCCAGTTTGGGGTTATTGTGAGTAAAGCTAGAATGAACATATCTGGACATGTTTCAGTACTCTTTGGTATATAATCAGAATTGGGATTGCCCCAGGTATATAAGTGTGTGTTTAATTTAAAAATGATAAATATATTTTCAAAGAGATTATACTACATATCTTCCCAAAAGCAACATATGAGAGCTTCAACTTGGTGTTTAATCTTTTTAATTTTAGCCATTCTAACATGTGTACAGTGGAATCATGTGGCAATTTCCATTTGCACATGACTAAGGATGTTGAACATCTTTAATGTGCATGTTGGTCTTCATATATTTTCTTTGATGAAGTGTCCGATCAAATATTTGCCCATTTTTAATTGAGTTTTTGTCTTTGAGTTGTTAGAGGGTCTTATATATTCTGGATACACATCTTTGATAAAATGTATTACAAATATTCTCAGTCTGTGGTTTTAATTTTGTTGGAGTATAATTTAACACTGTTTTCTTAACATTTGTGTTGTGTCCTATCTAAAAAATTACTGTCTGCAACATTTATCTCCTCTATAGTCTCCTATAAGACATATACTTACAGATTTTTTTGGTTTGGTTCTATAATACATTTTGAGTTAATATTTATATAACTTTTATAATATAAAATTTTGTTTTAACATGGATATGAAATTTCAGTGCCATTTTTGGAAAAGTTAGTTTTCCTTATTGAACAATATTGACATATTTCTCAAATCGATCATATACTGGATTTATAATTATATTGCATTGATCTATATATTTAACATTATGTGAAATCTGTCTTTATTATAGCTTTACAGTAAGACTTGAAATCAGAAATTGCAAGTCCTCCAAATTTTTTCTTTATCATTTATTTTTGGATACTCTAGATCATTTGCCTTTCTCATATACATTTTTAAATCAACTTATCAATTTTTACAAAAGCATATTGGGATGTCGTTATGGCTTGAATGTGTTTCTTGAATAATTCAGTATTCAGTATTGCCAATCTGATAGTATCAAGAGGTGGAGCTTTTTTTAAAGCTGTTCATTATTATTATTATTATTATTATTATTAAGTCTGGGATACATGTGCAGAACGTGCAGGTTTGTTACGTAGGTATACACGTGCCATGGTGATTTCCTGCGTCCATCAACCTGTCATCTACATTAGGTATTTCTCCTAATGCTATCCCTCCCCTAGCCCCCCACCCCGTGACAGGCCCCAGTATGTGATGTTACCCTTCCTGTGTCCATGTGTTCTCATTGTTCCCCTCCCACTTATGAGTTAGAACATGTGGTGTCTGATTTTCTGTTTCTGTGTTAGTTTGCTGAGAATGGTTTTCAGCTTCATCCACGTCCCTGCAAAGGATATGAACTCATGTTTTTAATGGCTGCATAGTATTCCATGTGCCACATTTTCTTTATCCAGTCTATCATTGATGGGCATTTGGGTTGGTTCCAAGTCTTTGCTAGTGTGAATAGTGCTGCAATAAACATACGTATTCATGTGTCTTTATAGTAGAATGATTTATAATCCTTTGGGTATATACTCAGTAATGGGATTGCTGGATCAAATGGTATTTCTGGTTCTAGAACCTTGAGGAATCGTCACACTGTCTTCCATAATGGTTGAACTAATTTACACTACCACCAACAGTGCAAAAGTGTTTCTATTTCTCAAGGTGGAGCTTTTTAAGAGGTGATTAAGGCATGAGGACTCCTTCCTCCTTAATGGAATTTAAGCTCTTATAAAAGAGGCTTCATACAGTGTTCTGCAAGCTAATTCGCTCTTCTGTCTTCTGCCACGTGCGGACATGGTGTTTCTCCCCTCTGGAGGATAGAGCCCTAACCAGATCACCAAACCTGCCGAAATACATTTCTTTTTATGAATTACCCAGCCTCAGGTATTTTGTCATAGCAGCACAAACAGACTAAGACTGGAATTACATTGAATCTATTGATCAATTTGTGGATAATTGATATCTTGATGATGAGTCATCTATTGAACGAACATGATATATGTCTCCATTTATTTGTTTTTTAAAAATAGTTCTAAATGGTTTACAGATTTAAATGTACAGAATTTGCACAAACATTAAAATGAACATTAAATGTTGCATGCTTTTGGAGCCTAGTAAAAATGGTATTTTTAACTTATTTACCTGTTGTTCATTTTTAGCATATAGATTGATTTTTTATATTGACCTTTTTGTGATCTGTCTCATTTTGATTAATTCTAAGAAATTCCTTAGAATTTTCTGTGCACACAATTGTATTAAAAATTTTGACTCTATTTTTGATATTTGACAACTGATGGCTTTTAAGCCTGACCCCTTTCTCTTCTCCTTCTGCCCAACATTTAGGCAAACTGATAAGAAAGCTCAGATTCCTTCTATCTGGGAATTATTCAATACCATTTTATCTTCTATTTCTAATCCTTTTGTGTCAGCAGGGATGCAGAGACTCTCAACCCACTCTTACTAACCACCATAAAACCCCAACTCAATCTATTTTCTTTGCTTTCTCAAGTCGTTTCCTTTTCTCTTCTTCTTTTTTTTTTTTTTTTTTTTTTTTTTTTTTTTTTTTTTTCCAGACATAGTCATTCTGTTGCCCAGGCTGGTGTGCAGTGGCACAATCTCGGCTCACTGCAACCTCAACCTCTCAGGTTCAAGAGATTCTCCTGCCTCAGCCTCCTGAGTAGCTGAGATTACAGTCACACACCACCACACCTGACTACTTTTTGTATTTTTAGTAGAGACAGTGTTTCACCATGTTGCCCAGGCTAGTCTCAAACTCCTGACTTCAGGTGATCCACAGGCCTCAACCTCCAAAGTGCTGGGATTACAGGCAAGAGCCACCACTCCCAGCCTCAAGCCATTTTCATACCTCGTTAAAAGATCCTTGTGCTATCCCTAGAAAGCCTCATTCTGTGAGTAGTAAGTCCTTTTATGCATTTTTGGTACATGTGTGGGGTCATCTGCCTCAACAACTAAAACAAATTTTGGGTGAGGGACCAATCCTGCTTCTGCAGAGTGATTACAAAAATCATGTTGTCTCAATAAAGATAAATTTACTTTTTTCTTTCCTTGTATTTATTTTTATTCTCTTAATGAACCAGTGCAGTCACCTAAATACTATGTATCATGGTGTATTGCAGTGATGAGAGTGGACATCCTTGTTTTGTTACCAATATTAGGGGAGAAGGAAGAAGCATCAGTATTTTAGAGAAGTATTTTACTGTTAAGTATGATATCAATTGTAAGCTTTATCGATACCTTTTATCAAGTTGAAAATGTTTTCTTCTTTTCTAATTTTGAATTTTTAATCCTAAATAAATGTTTTGTCAAAAGCTTTTCTGCATCTATTTGAATGATAACATTGATTTTCTATTTTTATCTCTTAATATCGTGCCATTCCATTGTCATAGGTCTTGCACAGTTTCTGATGAGAAAAATGTTTTGGTCAATGGTAAACTGCATATACAGCAGTGGTTTTATAAGATTATAATACTGTATTTTTACTGCACCTTTTTTATGTTTAGATACACAAATACTATTATTTTACAATTGCCTACAGTATTCAATACAGTAATGTGTTATGAAAGTTTGTAGTCTAGAAGCAATAGGAAAAACCATATAGCCCAGGTGTGTAGTAGGCTATGCTAGTTATGTTTGTGCAAGTACACCCTATGGTGTTCGCACAATGATCTAATCACCTAATGATGCATTTCTCAGAATGTCTTCTGTTATTAAGCAACTCATGACTGTACTCACTCCTTTGCAATATGTGTCTCTTTGCTCTGGCTGCTTTTTAACATTTTATCTTTATTACTGGTTTTCAGCTATTTGATTTTAATATACTGTATGTGTGCATAATGTTTGGATTTATTCAACTTCCTGGGTCTGTCATACTTATTTCATCAAATTTTGAATGTTTCAGGCCCTTGTTTATTAAAATATTTTTTTTCCTGGCTACCTTCCTTCTGTGACTCCAATTTCACATATGTTAAAGAAACATGATAGTGTCTCATAGGTCACTGAGGTTCTGTTTGTTGTTGTTGTTGTTCCATATTTTTACTCTCTGTATTTCACCTTGGTTGGTTTTTGATGCTTCATTTTAATGTTCACTGGTCTTTAATCATGCAGTGTGTACACTGTTAACCCCACCCCGTAAAATTTTAATTTAGACATTGTATTTTTCATCTCTAGAAGTTCTAACTTGCTTTTTTATCTATATTTTAAATTCTGAAATTTTTGTGCATATTGACCATAACTTTTTAAATGTTCTTTTCCATCATTTTAGTACTTTTTTTACAACTGTTTATACTTATTGATCTTTTTCCCCATTTTGGGCCATATTTATGTCTTCATATACCTATTCATTTCTGATTAGACAACCCCCTTTTCCTCAAATCAGGAAGACTTACAGACTCTTCATGGATTTTCCTTTTTTGCACGGCCATCCAGAAATTGCCTCCAGGCAACACGTCTGGTCAAGCATATGGCCCACACTATGTGTTTGCCTTCTCTCAGGGATCTCAGTCCTGTGCTGTCTGCTGTCCAACATCTGAAATGATGGTTTTATCGTAGTTTCATTTTTCTCGTTGTTTGTCTGGAAAGAGTAATTCCACACCAGTTAGTCCAGAAGCAAAAGCTCACATTTATTTTTTTTAAAACTTAGCACTATATTATAAATATATTAAATTTAGCATGTGTAGTAAATATTTTTCTTCTGGTATATGAGTTAGGATTTTAACATGGCTACAAGCAAGAGAAAACCCAAGCTGTAGTGGTTTAACCAAAAAGAGATTCTTTTTTTCACACAAGATCAGAGGTAGATGGTGCAATTCTGACATGGCAAGTCCATGGTGCTCGAGATAAATATAGTCTCTTTAGAAAGTGACACCACTCTTATTCTTGCCATCTTGTGTAGGCAAAATGGTTGCTCCACTGTCACACATGTATCTGTGTTACATGAAATGAAAGCAGAAAACAGATGGGAGGGGCTAGCTGAACCTGCTCTCACCTGGCAACTTCTTCTCACAATTCAACAACCAAAGTTATTTTATGTATTTACCCTTTGGGATAAGCCAGAAATGTAGCTTTTGTTTTAATTGGAGCATTGCAAACACTCACATATCACAAAGAAGCAAACGAAAGTGAGACTTCACTCAATATTCTAAAACGTTTGCAATAGGTAAGTTGTAATTCACAGTATGGAAATAATATGATTTTAATGCTTCATTCTCTGCTATTCTACATGTAGATGCCATCTCAGTCCTAGGGTCATTTTTAAAGAGGGCATCAAGTACAAGTAGTTATATAAACTCATTACAAGAAATGTGAATTCACAGAAGTAAGGAAAATACCTAGATTTTCTGGGACGTTTCTCCTCATGTAAACAATAGAAATTTTCCGACTTTCATAATTATTTTACCTTGAAGGAGTGTGATAACATTGAGAGTGGGAAATAACACATTTAATTCTCAGGTGAATAAATGAAGATATCAAAAAATATACCACCTGAAAGTCCCAGGCAAACCAAACATACAAGAGTATAACTTTTATATGATATATACCAAATTGCACAAATATAAATCATAGAATCAGTGAACCACTGAAACTGGCAGTTTTTAAGTGACTTATCAAAGCAAGCAGTTACTGACTATCCAAATAGAGAGAGCAAACTCACTGGTACATGTCAGATCTTTAAAGGTTCCATAAACTCTTTCTTGCTGACTACATTTTTCAGTATTTATAGTGAGAACTTCAGTGGTGTAAGAGTGCATAAAAATCCAGAGACTAAAATTCCACAATCAGACATCATTGCAATGAACATTCTAAAATCAGAAAAACATATATGGAATGGGAATTAAGTAATTGAAACAATTACAACCAGATTTTCTTATCCAGGCTCAGAAATTAAAGCCCGTACAAATAGTTTAATACTTACTATAAACTCTTCTGCATCCTACACTAGTTTCTTGCAGAAGTCTGAGAAAGTTGCAACACTGCCCTGTAATGCTTGGCACATTCCCAGGCAGCTGAAGTAAAATGCATCAAATCTTAACTGAGGGACCATATAGAGGCTCCAGAAATACTATTTGTAATACTAAAGAAATGCTCAACTACAAATGAAATGTGTTGAATTCCTCTTGAACATTCAGACTGAGCACTAATGCTCGTTGTGGGTCCAACAATATCGCTTGTGTATATTTTGATGTACACTCAGAGCCATATCCTTTGGTCTGACACGCCTACTTCACTTAAAACTGTTGAGCATACATTGAATATATTCTTGGTCTCTGGCCATCTTTGGTGGCTCAGCTTAGCTATCATCTCTATCATAGTTCATGCTTCATTAATATTTACTGCCATTTTTAAAAATCAGAATGCTAGTTTTAAAGAGAAAAGGTCTGTATGGGAGTAAATTGTCATCTAGCGTAACTATCAGAATAGTTAGATCCTACTGTTTTACAAGATATAACGGTATTAATAGCTGAGATTTGAGGGTTAAATTCTAGTTGAGATGAAATCTTAAAGTTGCCTTTTCATGCATTTACCATAAGAGGGAGATGACCATTAAATATACTGTCTGCATTGCTTAGATTGTGAACATATGCGTGAAACAATGATTCTCTAATTTTGTATTTAAGAAGTTATTTCCACAGACTGTTTATACTGACTAGTTTCATAAAACATGATTCCTGGAATTTAGGACATTTGGCTTTGATGTAATAAATGTCTAACTTATTTAACTGTATATCATTAGAAATTTTCCGATTACAAAGTTAGTACCTGCATTGTAACCTTTGGTAACTATCCTTAGCTTGATACATCATGTCCTTTCTGGTCTGGCCTCTACCTACTTCTCCAAGATCTTAACACTTCTTCCTAACATCAAGCTATTGTCAGTGTCATGATTCCCTCACATGATTGAGTCTTTGATGGCCGTGTCTTCTTTCTGAAATACTTCTCTTATCCACTGGAGCCTAATAAACACCTATTTACTATCTACAGGCGTCTTTTAATATTCAGATCAAGTTTTACTCTTTCAATAAAGTCTTTTCTAATCAGCCTATGGCCTATCTTAGAATAACCACATCCTTCTTTGTGTTTTGCTTGCCACTCAAGAAATCCCCCAAGTAAACGAATAAATATAAAATTAAATCATATTTATGAGATAGCAGAAACTTAATATATTAAAATAAGTTTTTAGTTCAAGTAAATTGGATTTTGTAAAATGTGCATGCCTCCTGGGAAAATAGTGGACTTCACCAATTTTTCAAGTATTTGAATGTATTTCGTATTATAGAACTATGATTTGTATTGTGCAGATTCAAAATAAATATAAGGCATGATGCTTACATCTAAAAAAATTCAAAATGTAACTGGGAAGATTAAACTATGAAATTGATATTATTAATTGTTTTAAAATATCACCATTTTAATATAGTTTTTAAACATTTTCTATAAAAGTTTAAAACATTACATTTGAAATATTAAGGGATTTTTCAGGTTGTTTAATCATGTTAACTTTGGTTTTGTTTTTCTTTGTAATATTCCTATTTTATAAGTTCATTAAGGATGATTTAATCTGTAATATAAAAAGGTAAAAAGGTATCCTTGTTGAAAAAAAAATTTAAAAAGAATTAACATTATCATTTTAGTAATATAGATTTGGAATTCAAAAACACAAATTAATAATATTTGCAAAGGCAGTTTGGTATTATACCAAGGTGCATAAGAAATGGTTCATACCCTTTGACACATAATTTCCCATAAATATTCTAAAAGGAATGAAAACAGAACGATGTTCATTGCACTGCAACTCATGATAATTTAAGAAACAGAGGCAACACAAAAACTCACAAACTACAGGAATGTTTTAGTAAATTATAATACACAATTTTAGTGAATTAATCTGCATCATTATATTAGATTGGTGCAAATGTAATTATGGTTTTTGCCATTAAAACTGATGGCAAAAATCACAACTAAGTTTGCACCACCCTAATAGTAATAAAAAGTGTGGGAACAGAAAAACATTAAACATTATTAAATCAAAAACATAATAAGTATTGTAAAGTATGGTTAAAATGATGTATGTTGGTAAAAATAAGAAGATACACAAAATTAAATATAAAGTTAGAGAAAGGTATTGTTGTTTTTTTCTCTTTGTAATACCTTTAATGTCCTGGTTTTGTTGTTTTATAATTTAAACGATGATTTTAAATAGAAAATAGTGAAAAATTTAATTAAGCAAGTTTGTTTTCTTTAACGTTATTTTAAAATTCTTTATATATGAGTTATATACCCTTTGACAAATAATTTTCCATAAATACACTAAAAGGTATAAAAATAGAAGGATGTTCATTGCAGTGTTACTCTTAATAAGAAACAGAGGCAACACAAATACCCCAAAATATGTGATTGATTTAGTGAATTTTATGTCCTTTAATGTATGTCAATGTGATGTGTCCACTTAACACTAAGTTTAATATTATCCTATAATGTGATATTGCCTTGTGCATGGTGTTAACATAATATTTAGAGGATTCCACTTTAATTTATGTTTATTCCAAGACCACCTATCAGATAGTGAATATCTTCCATTTAATTGACATGAATGAATGTCTTCAAATGTAACCACCACAAAATTTCACTAGAATATTTTCCTATTCCTGCTCAAAATCTTACTGCATTATTTCCATTCACTTCACTTCACTTCCAGATTTACTGAGTCTTCAGTCATTATTGAATTTTATTAGGAGACCCCTCCATTGTTAAAAAATATACTCATTTGTTGTATTGCTTGGATATTGTTTTGGTCATCTCTTAACGCTAATTTACAGAAATAAAGGATTATTTGGCTGGTTGTGAATAAAGTGAGAAAAGTCAAAGAAACACTTTCAGAAAGCAAGACAGCACTGGAAGCATAAAAGACTAACAACATGGGTCTTTCCATGTGTCTCTACGGAGCACGTCCCGGTTTAACACCAGATGGATAAAACTGGACAGAATGGCAGATGAAAGGGGAATTCCCCAGTGGAAGAACTGTTTCCTCACTCTCACATTGCCAGGTGTACTGAAGACAGACGAGATCAGAACTTGTTAATGGAACAAGCCAAAAAATTCAGGAATTTGCAAATTGAACAGGTGAAAATGTAACTGGTGATAATTGAAAGCTAATTATCATCAGCTAGCAATTGGCAACCAGGTGTTCTGAGTCACCTAAAAGGCAAAGCAGGGAGGACTGTGAAGAGATTTACTTTTGGCACAGATGAGATAAATGAGTTTCCTGAGTGAGTCCTCAGTATAGGAAAATTAGCCTGTTTATTTTTGCTGTTTTGGCATGCCTAGGAACTAACCATGAAAGAGCAAGGATTGCAAAGCAAAGTAATGATGAATTGCATGTAAAAAAAAGCACTTTATGTTTTTCTAAATAGGACTTTTCCAAGTGAGTAAAAGCAGAAATATAGTAACCATCAAACCCATATCTATTGGCTGTAGGCCATTCTGAGAGGACACTGGCTTTACTCCTTAAACAGCACTAAACACGCAAAAAATGCTAACCAACCAACCAACAAACACACGTCTATTGACACATTCTGTATTCTTACAAGGCATGTTTTACCTATTCAAATCAATTAGGTAATGTGTTCTGGTGTTCAGTTTCATAAAGCTGGCAGGCAGTAAATTTAAACTTAGAATTCAAAATTGCCTGATCCGAAAGTCCATTCCCTTGTGTTATACCATCCTGTTTTTGATGGAAAACATTCTCAAGCTTAAAAATCAACAGGTTTTTCTTTTTCTCATATGAATGTCCTGTATGTCTAATAATTCCAAATCATAGAGATTTCAAAAGTTTATATTCAAGTTTAACATTTATATAGAAAAGCACATACATCACAAATGCTGCTCAATGGAATAGATCCATCTAACTCTACCCACCCACAAAATAGATTTCTACTATCAATTCAGAAACTCCTCCATGCCCCTCTCAGACACTGCACCTCACTACAGTAGTAACCTGTAGCCAGACTCTTTACCCAAGGGATTTGTCCTGCCAGGGATTGAACTTTATATAAATGGAATAGTACCAGTTTGTGCTTTTTTATCAGACTTCTTTCACTAAACGTTATGCTCATGAGATTTATTGCTATTATTTCATGTAGAAATATTTTTATATTCATGGCTATACAGTATTCCATTATACTAATATATCACAATGTATTCATCCATTCTACCTTTAATGAACATTGGGGTAGAATACAGCTTTTCTCTATTACTATTAATGCTGTGGACTTGTTTTTAATGAATGCATGTATGCACTAACTGTTTAACAGTTAGTGATGATAATATTGAGTCACAAGGTTTGTATAGGTGCAGCTTTACCAGATATTATCAAACAGTTCTGCAAGGTTGTTATACCAATTTACACTTTCGCCACCAATGTATGAGTTTTGTTTGCCCTATAATCTTCCCAATCATGAGTAATAACCAGCATATAGTTTTAGCCATTCTGGTGGATGTGCGGTTGTCACTCATGGATTTAATTTGCATTCCTCCAAGGTCTAATGAGTTAAGCACCTTTTTATATGTTATTTTAGCCATTTGAATATTCTTTTGTATTATACCTCCTCAAGTGTAAAGTATTTTTATTAAATTTTCTGTCTTTTTAAATTGACTTGTAGGAGACTATTACAAATCCTAGATGTAAGTACCTAAACCAGAATATTGCAATATTTTTGAACTCTATGACTTGCCCTTCATTGATTAGTATTCCATATAACCTATGAACCAATTTAAGTAGAATTAACATTTGTACAATATAGAGACTTCCAATGCCAGAATATACAGAAAGATTCATCCATTTTATTGAGTTTGTGTAACATGTAATGCCTTCTTCCCCAACTCACAGAAAAACTTATGAGGATCCCACAATTAAATATATTTTCTTCTTATCTTTTATATATATACTCTTAATCAGACTAAGGAAGTTCTTTTCTGTTTCTAATTTTACAAAAGTAAAATTGGATACAGAATTTTAACATCTATTATGCTCTTACTATGTTGAATCAAATTCATTAATTATCAAAAGTGTACATTCCTGGATATGCTATTCATTCCATATGCCATTGGATTTGGTTTGCTAATGTCATGTTAAAGGTTTTTAACATGTATTTTTATAATGAATTTTATTTATAATTTTTCTTTCTCATAAGGTACCTGTCAGATTTTATCATCAAGATTATGCTGATATTTGTGTTTCAATTTTCTCTGTTTAAAGAGTTTGTAAAGGACTGATGTTATTTATTTCTAAAAATGGCTGAAAGAATTATTTCACCAGTAAAGCTATTTGAGTCTAAATCTTTTCTTTGTGGGAACTTTTAAAATTATGCCTAAAGCTTATTAATATGTTTTCTATTTATAATTTTGTTAGTTTTGAATATTTTCTAAGTTTGCCCATTACCCCTACATTTTAAAACTCAATAGCACAGTCTTGTTAATATTATTTTATTAGACTCTAAAAGTCTGTAGAATATCTAATTTTATTTTCTCATTACTGAAATTTAAAATTCATACTGCCTTTTTCTCTCTCTCCCTCTGCTTCTCTCTCTCCATCCATCTTACTAAAAGTTTATTAATTTTATTAATCTTTGTAAAGAACTATTTATTGGCTTTGCTGACCCTCTCTATTTTATTCCTGCTTACTATTTCATTGATCTCTGCTACTCTCTTTATTGTTTTATTCCTTTTAATTTCTTTAGATTTACGGCACTGTTCTTTTAACCACTTATTGAGAGCAATACTTATTTTTAATCTCGTTTCTAAGATATTTATTTAGGGCCATAAGCTTCTCTCTAAGTACTGATTTGCTTTATGCCACAAGTTTTTAAATGGTATCTTTTCATTATCTTTCAATTAAAATATTTTTTATTCTATTGGGATTTAATTATGTAAGCATTAGATTTTTAAAAATAATTCCTTAATTTTCAATTTTCTATCATTGTTGTTAATTTCTAGCTTAATTTCACTGTCATAAATAATCATCTACAATATTTCAATTTCTGGAGATGTGTTAAAGCTTGCTTGGTGCAGCAGCATATGGTCAATTTTGAAAATGTTCCAAGGGCATCTGAAAAGATTTTGTGACCTGCAATGTTGGCTATATAACACCTACATTATGTATGTGTATTTATGTATCTATATAACCGCTTTTTATTGTATCTTTAAATCTATACACTTAATTTTTGACTATCATTTATTGAGAGAAATTCAAGTCTCACACTATGATAGTAGATTTGATTAATTTTCCCTGTAGATGTACAAGTTATAGCTTCATATGCCTTGAAGCTGTGTTACTAGGTACATATGATTATAGAGTTGTATATATAGAATTATGTGTCTGTTCTATTGTTTATGATTTAGCTGTGATTTGTCCTCACTAAAACTCATGCTGAAATTTAATTCTCAATGTAGCAGTGTTTGGAGGCAGGGCCTAGTGGAAGGTGTTTGGATCATGAGGGCAATGACCTCATGAATAAAGTAATACCATCTTGTGGGAATGAGTAAGTTTAAGGGGGAGTGAGTGAGTTCTCTCACTCTTTTGAAAATAGATCAGTTCCTCAAATAACAGGTTGTTATAAAGTGAGCCCAGATTCTTGTGTGCATCTCTTTGTACACACCCACTTGCTCTTTTTCTCTGCCATGTTGTGACACAGCACATGGCCCTCACCAGAAGCTAAGCAGATGCCAGCACCATGCTTTTGGAATTTCTAATCACCAGAACCATAAGTCAAATAAACTTCTTTTCTTTACAAATTATGCAGTCTCAAGTATTCTGTTATAGCAACAAAATGGACTAAGATACCTGTATATTAACCCATTTTCACTATAAATTATCTTTATCTCTAGAATGTCTCAGTTTAAAAATCTACTTTGTATGATACTAGATAACTTTACCAGTCATTTTGACTAGTATCTTTTACAGCATTTTGCTTTCAATCATTTCACAGCTTCATATTTAAGCTGTCCCATTTGTAAATAATATAGAGATGATTTTAATTTTTTGTTTACTCTGGCAATATTTTTCTTTCAACATGAGTATTTAGTCCATTTACACTTAATGTAATTATAACTTAGGGTTTAAATATTACTGCTTCTCTCTTTCTACACACACACACGTACACACACACACCCATGTCTATGCATGTATACATTCCACAATATATCACTGTTATTTTAATATTATTTGTTTTACTTTACCCACATATTTGAGCATTCATATCATCAACTCTCTTGTGGCTTCAAACAGATGGTTTTTTCAATATAATGTTGCTAAATACTCTTTCTGGGAGATTTATTCTGATACAGAGAGTTTCCCAGAGCTGGTAAACTGAAACAAAAACATTATGAACTGTGAGTCAGCAATAGGAACTCACTACAGAAGAAAGAAAGAGTGGTAACTTGCAAAAATAGAGATTTGATGGGTAATTAGAAGATTTTAGAGTAAAATCTAAGATCATTCGAGTCGGGACTTGCACAAGTACTTATTAAAATTTATTAATTAATAATAAATTGTAATAAATACTTGTGCAAGTCCTGACTCAAATCACCTCACAAAATAAAATTTATATAAAATTTGTAGACATAAATACACACTATGCTACAGTTCCAATAGAACAGTCAAATTCTGTCAGATGTAAAAAGAAGAGCTGGTACCATCGCTACCAAAACTATTCTTAAAAACTATTCTCTTAGGGAGGAAGTACTCCTCCCTAACTCATTCTGTGAATCCAGCATCATCCTGATACCAAAACCTGGCAGAGATACACACACAAAAAAGATCACTTCAAGTCAACATCCTTGATGAACATACATGCAGGATATCTTCAACAAAATATACCAAATCAAATCCAACAGCACAACAAAAAGCTAATCTACCAAGCAGCCTTTATTCCTGAGATGCAAGGTTGGTTCAACATTCACAAATCAATAAGTGTGATTCATCACTTAAACAAAAACCACATGATCATCTCAATAGACACAGAAAAGACTTCTTAAAAATTATAACATCCCTTAATATTAAAAACTATCAACAAACTGGGCATTTGAAGTAACATACCTTAAAACAATAACAGCCATCTATGACAAATCCTGAGGCAACATCATACTGAATGGGCGATAGCTTGAAGCATTCCCCTTGAGAAATGGTACAAGAAAATGATGGCCACTCTCACCACTCCTATTCAACATAGTACTGGAAGTCCTAGCCAGAGCAATCATGTAAGAGAAAGAAATAAAAGGCATCCAAATAAGAAGTGAAGAAGTCAAACTATCTGTTTGCAGATGATATGATTCTATACCTAGAAAACCCCATAGTCTCTGCTGAAAAGCTCCTAGATCTGAAAAACAACTTCAGCAAAGCTTCAGTATACAAAATCAATGTAAAAATATCAGTAGCATTTCTATGCACCAATAAAGTCCAAATTGAGACCCAAATCCTATTCACAATAATCTTTTCACAAAATCCTATACACAATGAGAACGTAATCCTATTCACAATATTCAAAAAAAGAATAAGATATGCAGGAATATCACTAACCAGAGAAGTAAAATATCTCTATAACAAGAACCATAAAACATTGCTCAAATAAATCAGAGATGACACAAACAAATGGAAAAACATTCTACGCTCATGGGTAGAAAGAATCAATAATGTTAAAATGACCATACTATCCAAAGCAATTTATAGAATCAATGCTATTCCTACCAAAATACCAAAGATATTCTTCAAATAATTAGTAAAAACTATTCTAACGTTCAAATAGAACTAAAATAGAGCCCAAATGACCGCCAAGGAAATTCTAAGAAAAAAGAGCAAAGGTGAAGGCATCATATTACGAGACTTTAAAATATACTGTAAGGCTACAGTAACCAACACAGCATGGTATTGATATAAAAATGGACACATAGACCAATAGAACAGAATAGACAATCCAGAAATAAAGCCACACATGTACAACCAACTGATCTTTGAGAGAGTAAACAAGAATAAGCAATAGGAAAAGGATTCCTCATTGGCTAAACATATGCAGAAGAATGAAACTGGACCCCTACCTCTCACCATATACAAAAAGGAGCTTAAAATTAGTTGAAGACTTAAATGTATAAACAAAAACTATAAAAATTCTAGAACAAAACCTAGGAAATATTCTTCTGGTCATTGGTATAGGGAAAGAAGTTATGACTAAGTCCTCAAAAAGAAATGCAACAAAAATAAAAATTAACAATCAGGATGTAATTAAACTAAAGATCTTCTTAACAGCAAAAGAAACTATGAACAAACAACCTACCAAATGGGAGAAAATATTTACAAACTATGCACCTGAAAAAAGGAGTAACATCTGGAATCCACAAAGAAAATAAACAAATCAACAACAATTAAAAAACAAACAGCCCCATTAAAAAGCAGGTAAAGAACATAAACTTCTCAAAAGAAGACATACAAGCAGCCAATAAACATGAAAAACTACTCGACCTCACTAATCATCAGAGAAATGCAAATCAAAACCACAATGAGATACCATCTTATACCAGTCAGAATGGATATTATTAAAAAGTTTTAAAATAACAGATATTGGCAAGGCTGCAGAGAAAATAAAATGCTTATACATTGTTGGTGAGAATGTAAATTTGTTCAGCCCCTGTGGAAAGTAGTTTGGAGATTTCTTAAAGAACTAAAAATAGAACTACCCATCAACTCAGCAATCCCATTATTGGGTATATACTCAAAATAATAGAAAGGGGTCTACCGTAAAGACACATGCATGCACATGTTCATGGCAGCACTATTCACAGTAGCAAAGATATGGAATCAACCTAAATGCCCACCAATGGTAGACTAGAAAAAAAATTGTGATATATATACACTATGGAATACTATGTGATCATGATAAAGTAAAGATCATGTCCTCTGCAGCAACATGGATGGAGCTGGAGACCATTTTTCTAAGGGAACTAATGCAGGAACAGAAAACCAAACACTCCATGTTCTTACTTATAAGTGGGAGCTAAACACTGAAATCACATGCACACAAGGAAGGAAACAACAGACACTGGGGCTTACTTGAAGGTGGTGGATGGGAGAAGGGAGAACAGGAAAACTGCCTTTTGGGTATTATGCTTATTACCTGGGTGATGAACTAATCTGTACACCAAACCCTCATGGCATGCAATTTACCCATATAACAAACCTGCACATATACTCCTGAACCTAAAATAAAAGTTTAAAAAGAGAACATTTCTCATTTTAAGTTAAAAGCACATTTGTCTTAATTTTACCCTACCTCAGTAAAAATTATGTTGTATTTTCATTTTAAATTTTCAGTTGCTTTTGGGTATGCTTCCATAGTGCCATACATATACATTTATATAGCATAAATAAAATTGTATTGTTAGTGTTTACTTGCCAGTCTCCCCTACTAGACAGTAAGCCCATCGATATACAGAGAGAACTCTCCTGTATATACTATACCCCTAATATCAATACAGTAGAAATTCAATAAATACACCTTTAGTTTTAAAGCTTTTACACGCTGAAAATCTTTCTCAAAATGAAATATTTTGCTAGGCCAAATATTTTCAAATAATCTCTTTGTCTATTCAAACACTAATTGAGTATTGGGCATGGAGTATGGACAATTTCTTTGAGAAATGTGTTACAAAAGTTATTTGTTGTTGTTGTTGTTTGGTTTTGTTTTGGTAGAAGTGATTTGAACATGCTCAATTGTCACTGCAAATAGTCCAGTAGAGGGGGGTATTGGATGTAATTAAAAGGAAAAGGTAAGAAGACAAGTAATAGCCTGCAGTTTCTGAGAAAACAGATGGAGTTACTTTAGTCTTGGTCAAGAGAACTTGAAAGACCAGTTCTTCCATTGTAAGAGGAGAGGATGATGGGTAGAAGTACAACTAAATTTGGGAATTAGTTCTCTTTTATCTATTTCTCTTTTTTCCCTCTATAAGTAGAAAATAATATGCTGACATTGAGGGATTGAGTGGGAATGTACATATTAGACATCTGAGAAGAGTGTAGAAACTTTGAAATATCAATGTGGGTAGTGGGAAGATTGCCCAGAGGTACGAACCATGATTGCCAACAATACTAAGAGTTGGTCTAAAATCATGTTATGATTTTTAGAAGAAAAACTATGTTTTGTTATAGTATTTTCTCAAAGATCTTTGTGCTACCTGGGCACCGGTACAAGTAAAGCAGACAGTTGGCTTCGTCTAGGAATGGGATTCTGCCACAGAGATGTGACAAAAGGAAAGTGGAAAAGAATTTATAATAATAGTGAAAGTTTATTGATATAATGTAACTTAAAGTTTAAAGTGAACATAAGGGTTGTGAATAAAAGAGAAACATGATGAACTGGAAAATGAGTTAGGAGAATAGGAGGAGCCAAAAAGATCTATGAATAGGCATAATGAGAACTACAGAATAGTATGCTAGAAATAGAGGAGATTTAGGTCAGGAAGTTAGATCCTTGAATTAGCAGTTACAGGATGGGGCATTTATAGAGGCAAGGCATGACGAAGAAAGTAGGTTAAGGTGAAGAGGAAAAGGAAGTCATTGGAAATAAGGAAGTCAATGAATTGACATGTGAAAGATAATGGTCCACCTTCCATATAGATTATAAATCACTCAAGATTATGAAACTGCTTTAGTTCAAAGGGAATGAGCCACTCAGCCTTATTCTAGTATTCACTTGTGCTTTAGTCATAACTCTGCGGAAACCTTGGCATCAAAGGCTTGAAAAAACATAGGTTTAATTTTGTAAATGGTCTTCTTTTAAATTTTTGAGTATTTTTAAATTTTTCTGCCAGTTTCAAACCAAAACAGATGTTCAATGGAGGGGGTATCATTTAGGGAAGATAGCTCCTGAGATGAGGCCTTATGTCAAACCATAATTATATAAATCCTTTGAAAGCTATTTTGAATATTTCCATTGCTGAGCCATTACTCCAACGTC
Organism: Macaca nemestrina; assembly: GCF_043159975.1. NCBI lineage: Eukaryota > Metazoa > Chordata > Mammalia > Primates > Cercopithecidae > Macaca > Macaca nemestrina. The sequence goes on along the minus strand of NC_092128.1, from coordinate 79,265,741 downwards.
AGAATGGTAGTGCCTTACCATCAGCTCTACTGCTATTTCACCCAAAGCTAGAAGCAGTGTGGACAAGAAGACCATTATCTCTCACCCCTAGTTACAATCCTGGATCACCCACAGGGAAGAGAACATGTTCCTGCATCTATCAACACTCATCCTTACACACATACTGAAGTGGAGGAAAACAATCCAGAAAGCTTTTTTTCCACACAAGAAAAGCAAGAAGGGTTAAATTTACGTGATTTTCTTCTAGAGACATTGATATTCTCATTATTAAGGAAGCAAAGTAATGTACTAAATGTTCAGTTTCTGAAAAGAAAGGACTAAAACAGCACAAATAGAAACAAGACAAATATCCACTTCAGAATTGCTAGCAGAAGGTGAGGAGAGGTTAAGTACCAAGCAGTTTCCAGGAAAGATTCATAGAACTAATTCAGCTTGTGCTACTTTGGCAGGAGAAAATTCAGGTCCTTGTAACCATACCAATAGTTTAGGAAGACGAGTGAGTCCTCTTGCCCCACAGACAGTAGGTCACACATATGTCAGGTAATGCTAGATTATTCAAGGGTTCATTATCTTTTTCATGAGTTTCCCCTTAGACCTCTGTTCTACCTTTTCTTTATTCATGTCCATAGTTGTGTCATTTCACTGCTCATTAGCATCTAAATTAAAGAGTTAGAACTTAGGTTAAGTTGAAATTTGTGAGATGCTCTGAGGAAAAGAAGTGGGGGTGTAGCAGCAGGTTCAGGAACATGGCTCAGCTGGTGATTCAGAGTGCCAATTGTTTTCTTCTTGCCCCCAGATTTCCTCCTTGGAGCATCTCTCCATTCTCTCTTTGTCAACATTCCTCTCTACACCCCAGCGAGTGGTCACTGGCCCAAGCTACTAGCCCCCTACTTTTAACCCACTGAAATGGGTTAATATGTGGCCTAAGATGAACCAATTAGGATTTCTTTCCTGTCATTTTGGAATTGTGTTGGAGCCATTAGGTATTTGCTTTTTTCTTTTTTAATTTTATTTTTTACACTTTAAATGCTTTAGGGGGACAAGAGGTTTTTGGTTACACAAATGAATTGTGTAGTGGTGAAGTCTGAAGTTTCAGTATACCCAGCACCTGAATAGTGTATATTTTACCCACTCTGTGGTTTTTCATCTGCCTCTCATCTTCCCCCTTCTGAGTCTCCAATGTCCATTATATCACTCTGAATGCCTTTGCACAGCCATAGCTTAGCTCCCATTTATAAGTGAGAATATGTGGTATTTGGTATATTGCTTCTGAGTTACTTCACTTAGAATAATAGCCTTCAGTTTCATCCAAGTTACTGCAAAAGAAGTTATTTTATTATTTTTAATGGCTGAGTAGTATTCCATAGTGTATGGATACCACATTTTCTTTATTCATTTATTGGTTGATGGACACTTAGTGCTGATTCTGTATCTTTGCAATTGTGAATTGTGATGCAACAAACATATATGTTCAAGTATCTATTTTGTATAATGACTTCTTTTCCTGTGAGTAGATACCCAGTATTAGGATTGTTATTGGGGTCTTTACTGGAAAGCTTGCAGAAATCTGTGACTAACACCTTCAGTTTTTATCCAAACAGAACCAGACTTTACAGAAGAGAATTAAAACAGGCATATAGAGAGGAATACGGTTAAGAGATTACAGCAGGGCGGACCTGTAGAAAGAAAAATCACAAAGACTTTTCAATTCCTGATTCTTGTAGCTTTATGATGCCTAGCCAATCTTCCTACCCTTGAATTTAACGACTGGCTCCTTACGTTTCCAAAAGAAGAAAATGCGCACACACACACACACACTCAATCTCCTTTACTCTTAACTTAGTAGATTGAGTTAATTTTCCTATCTCTAAAGGAACCTTTGTGTTAAAAAAATCATGGCAGCTACTAAGAAAAGATGAGACTCAAATAGTATTAATTATTTTTGAAAAATAAACTACTGCCACATGTCAGGAAATGATGTTGCATCATATATGCAATGAAGAGTCACTAAAGATTTTACATATATAAATAAATATACATACAAAATATTTATATATATATATAATTGACAAACATGTTTTAAAAGGAAAGAAACTGACAGCTCTATGAAGGTTGAATTGTGGGTAAATGAGCATTTGATGAAGCTGATAAACTCTCAGCACAATGCAGCTTTAGTTTCGATTTTATAATCAGCTGTAGCTTTTACTTTGGGAAATTGTACTTTACATTATGAAAAATTTTCTTTCAGACATAAAAGAGATAAAAGATTGCAGAAGTAAATTAATCTTATTAAGGAAGACAGAGTCACAGGATCAGGAAAAGAGACATCTTTACCATCCAGACTAAGACCTGAAACCCAGACGTATTCCCCTTCTGGTTTCACCGGAAGAAAAATTGCTATTTCCTTGAACAAGCAGAGAAAACTTCTGACCTTTGTCTCCATATGGTGAATTATTCCCAATCACAAAAAGGAATGTTACTTTCACCTGCCGACAGCGTAGTGTGCCCTTCACTCTCCAACCTCCACTCTCTGCCACCACCGCTGCCAAAGTACTGAGCCCTATAAATCTTTCCATACCTGAGTTCTTGCTCTCTCTCCTCCTCTCTTGCACACACATACACACACCACCACCACCACCACCACCACCACCACCACTAAAATCTGATATGTTGAATGCTGCCCATCCTAACCATAAAGATGTGCTTGATTAAGGTCTGATCTATGAAATCCATGAGTAAGATATGTCAATGACCCTCACTGACTACAGGATAAAATATAAACTCCTTAGCATGGCATATAATTAAACTAACTCTGACTTTATTCTAACTAATCCCAGATGTCAAAACTCAGCAAGCTCCTTTTCACCCCATACCATTGCATATACTGTGCATTCTACCTAGAATGTCTAATCCCCTCAGCTCACCAAGTCTAACTATCAATCACTTATAAAAACTCAATTCAGATTCACTTCCTCTGGAAGCATTCGTGAATTTCCACTTCCTCCCTACTATCCAATACTGAGCATGGCATGATTGCTTATTTACTGCATGTTTTTCTCTACTCTAATGTAACCTCTTTAAGAAAGGGACCATGACTGTGCTGTCTATATCCCTAACATTTATCAGAGTGCATAGCCCATAATATAAGAGTAATATATGTCAATTTAATAGCTATTTATTTAATTAATTTCTACTTGATTTTTAATAACTCATACCTTGAAGAAGTTCAGTCTGAGTCTTCTATTTAATAGGATTACAATTTAACTAACAACTGGTTGGATCTTACTTTGAAGCTAACTTCTTTTATTGGATTATTTTTAAAGATAGCAAAGCATATTATTGATGTTAATTTCCTTTACAATCCAGTCACTTATCTGAACTTTAGAATAAGTGGTCTCTCTTCACAAATGAAATAGAAATAGTGTCTAAGTGTTTAATGATATTTTAACAAGGAAAGATGACAATTATATACAGGACAAGAATTCTATTCATTAGCCTGATAATTTTAATTAGCAGCAAAATAAAAAGGCATAGCAAGGTTTTATTTTGCTCATAGGATGCTGTTATTCTTTCACAGAGACACTTTTCACTGTATTAGCATATCCCATCAGGTGTCTAGAAACTAAGCCATTACAAAGTTTTGCTAATCTTGGGAAATGCTGATGCCCATCATTAATAAGAAATACTCTCCCAGGAAAAATACTCCTAGGTGGAGGAATGTAACATTAGATGCAAAGCAGTGTGATTCTGCTCAAGATGGCCTTGAGATGGAGCCCATTCATGGATTTTAGCACCCATGAAATTGGAGGAGTAAACATACCTTGAAAATGCTTTTATTTGCTTTTAGCTAGCAGGATAGTACTTTCTTGCTTTGCTGCTTCTTGAAGGTTTTTGGATCTTGAAATGGCATTAAAAGCTAGAGAATGAAAAACAAAAACTGCAAGCAATTGCCCAGCTAATGTTTGCCTTGGATGCAAAGTCGGGGAAAAGCAGAACATCTTCAAAGAGCATAATCAGCTTGAAATGAGTGATAAAAATTCGATTATCCAGTGCAAATTTGTGCAACAAATTGCCATCATCTACGTATGGCCTAGGAACCTATTTGCTATTTTAAAATTGTTTTGATGTTCAGTGAAAAAAAACTATTCATAAAGATTTCAAAAATAATTTTCAGGTTTGTTGATGCCTACCAAATATGATTAAATGCACCATTCATGAACCTCAAGTAAATTCTCTTCTTAATGTACTTATCTTTTTACTTAAAATTTAAAACACATTACAGTAACATTTTTAAAGTACATTTATAGGATAATAGATGTTTCTAGAAACAAAACATCAAAATATAAAAACAGTTCATTTTCAAAAAAAATACTTTAGAAAAACTTTGAGTAAACAAAGGCCAAGGGATTTCTTTATGTTGGATGTCTTAGGGATTTTATTAGACTGACAAACTTTTGAGAACCTCCAGGAAATAAGTGGTTTATCAAATTCATTTGACCATTGAATTCTTTTTCCACAAGTATCACAAGAAACTGCTGTTCTACAGCATGTCCCTAATAAAAGCCATATTTAAGCATCTGTGACCAACTGGTAATAACAAAGCACAATTCCTATGGTATTTTGCTAGATTTTGCCTGTGTGCTTTTGTGATGTTTGTTTCACTTCAGTTGCTATTGAAGTACACTGCAGTGATTCAGGGAGAGCCAACCCTCATCATGATGTCAAGAGTCTTCTAACCATGTGGTCTGACCATTTTGGCTTGGGAATAAATGAAATCAGTAATGTTGAAGGAAAATCTCAAATTTTCATGAGGTTCATTTTAACAAGCATTTGTACTGTCTTCTTCCATTTCAGTTAAAATAACAAAGTATGATAAACTGAACAGTATGTATAACAAATTAAATTTATTTCTCACAGTCCTAAAGCCCGTGAAGTCCAAGATCAAGGTGCCAGTAGATTTGATGTCTGGTAAGGGCCTGTTTCCTAGTTCATAGCTGGTGTCTTATTTTTGTCTTTATATGGTGGAAGAGCCGAGAGGTCTCTCTCAGGCCTCTTTTCTAAGGGGACCAATCCATTAATTTGTCCTCCTAAACTATCTCACCTCCCAAAAGCCTACCTTCTAATACTATTACCTGGGGAATTAGGACTTCAACAGGTTAATTTTACTGGGGACACAAATATTCAAACCACAGCACATTAACTCCACAGCTCATTTCTTATGCATTTCCACTTCCATTTTTTAAAGCTAGACTTATCTAAACTTCAGAATAAATGGTCTCTCTTCACAAATGAAATATAGTGTCTAAGTGTTTAATGATATTTTAACAAGGAAAGTGGAATAAATTCTTGCTAGATAACTATTCTCAATCCAGGCACTCTGCAGATTAACCGGGCTAGAAGGATGGATAGGGCTCTATTTTGGACCTAAAAGTCTAGAACTCTCAAAATTAATGTAGTAAGAATCCAACATAACTCTAAGCTACATAAATACACTGATCTTTCTGGACCTAGTAAAATATCTGTAATGTTACCAAAAAATGGCTCTTCTTCTGGGATGCAGTTGAATGGGTGCTTAAATGTAATGAATTCGTCTGTTTATATTTCACTGGTTTCATTGTTAACTTTTTAGTTTGAGGTTTTAATTTTAGAGTAATATAAGTCTTACGAAGGTAGGGAATTTAGTATGTTTACTAGTCAATATATCACCAGTGCCTATAACAATGCCTGGCATATAGCAGACAGTATAAATATTATTGGGTGAAGGAATTAATTTTAGAAAATAAGTTGTCTTATGTCTGAGATGTTAGAACCCTCTTTCAACTATTAGAAGCAAAAGAAAATAAATTGACAAAGGCAAAGGAGCTTGGTAATTCTGATTTTATGCAACATCGCTGGATTCATTATTGAGTTCCCAAGTTCATATACAAAATTCTGCCTTTTTCAACCATAAATTAATGCCAACTGACATCATCTTGCCCTTTGAAATACAAATAAAGCTAGCTCTGTCAACCAAATGGGAGGAGACATCTCTCTCAATCTCTCCTTGGATTCTTGGGGACTTGCATCTCTCCTAGTCATCACTGGCTTCAGGTTCTTTCCTCTTATTTAGCTCAGTTTGTCTTGCCACCCACATATGTTGTCCCTTTCCTTCCCCGAATCACTTCCCACTGCAAGAAATACTGATTTTTTCATTCCCCAAAACAGCCGCTGGTATAATGCTATGTCTGTAACTGTCTTTTACTGGAGATTTGAGTAAATGGATGAGATTTACTGCACAGCAAAGTAAACAATAATTGAATACCCTCTATCTCAGCTCTCACAATTCTTTGGCTATCCCACTACAAGGAAAGTGCAATTGAACATTCTCTGCGCAGACCCCTATGTTCCCATCAGGTCACTCTTTCCCATCTTGGTACTTCTTATGCAGAGATTAGAATGTAAGGATGGGGGTGATTTTTCCTCATAGGTGCATGTGAGAATTTAGTGAAAAATTCTCAACAAAACTTATTTTCAAACATAATTCTGTATTGTTCAGTAGAGTTTTATTTCAATCCCTCCTCATACCACTCTCCATAGCACCCACAGACAAATGGTGATGCAGGGTTCTTGGGTGAAATTCAGGTGTGGACTTCTGAAAGATGGAGTCTTTTTTTAGAGATAGATCCCTATCTGCCTTGATACTGATGGATGGGGAGCCAGCAAAATAACTGAGTTATAGTCAAGGTGGTACAGACCATTTGAGAGCTTACTTTAAATGTCCTATTTTTATTTTAAAATTATACAGACAAAAATTTACCAACACCATCTTTTTTTAGTCATGTTTATTTTGTCTTATGAAAGAATGGTCAGAAAAGAAAATTAGGCATATAGAGAAAAATAAAGGAACAAATAACCCTGGTGGTCTATCACCGAACAGAACCACACTAATCATTTTGGCATATTTCATTCCATTCTTTTTTCTGTCCAATGCCCCTTTATGCTAAGTTATTAAAATCCTTTCTGTAGATTCATTGATACATCCTGCTTGTTCATCTCACATATTTTAAGCATTTTCAATATTTTATTTTTAATATCTTCACAACAGTTTATCAAGTAAATATCCAATAATTAATTATTCTTCTAATAGATACTTAGCACCTATCTAATATTTTGTCATTTAAAAAATTTCTGAACATATTTGTACCTAAAATTTGCTCAATATTTGAAATTATTTCCTTAGGACTTACCCTCAGATGTTAAATTAGCCCCAAAATATAAGCATTTTTTAAAGCTCTTGATATTATTTCCAATTGCTCCCAAAAGGGTTATCTTATTTTTCACCTTATGATGTTTAAAACTTTACTACAACAGCTTTATTCTTGTTTGATATGAACCAAATATTTGCTGCCACCAAGGCTGTTAAACTTGAGAATAACAGAGCTGACACAAAGCCTTTGTGTTTGGCATAAGGTCACTGGAGGCTTCTGAGTATCTTTCATCATCCTCTGTTTGACTAGGATGATATGGTCTCTCGGTCATGGAGTCGTTACCTGGCAGGCTGTATTCCTCCAGATACTAACAAAAAATTGTGCTTCAAAATGATGATCTTTTGGGGTCCATTGTTATCTTTACTGAGCACCACAGTTTTCTTTTGTAACATCTTTGAAACAAAAATATAATACATATTTACAGTAAAAATGGAAAAAATACAGAAAAGTACAAGAAATTTTTAATTACTTTTAGTAACACAAGCCAACAATGACCTCTTTTAATATTTGATGCATTTCCTTCTGAATGTATTGAAAACACACAATGTCATATTCACAGTGCTTCTATCACCAAATCACAACAACCAGAATCATGTTATACAAGGAGCCTCCAATACTGAATGTTTTTCAGGTAATATTATGAGACCAATTAATAGCCTTTGAAACTATGAATTTAAATGACGAGTTGATGGGTGCTGACGAGTTGGTGGGTGCAGCACACCAACATGGCACAAGTATACATATGTAACAAACCTGCACGTTATGCACATGTACCCTAGAACATAAAGTATAATAATAATAAATAAATTTTTTTTAAAAAAGCATATACTATGCCACAGCATAGATATACTACAATTTATGTAACAATTCTGTTAGTGGGCATTTAACTTTTTTTTTTCTGCATGATCTTTTGTATGTTAAAAGCTGTAATAAAGGTCTTGTAAATGAATATTTTTATATAATTTTGATTATAACTAAAAGATAAATTATTAGATGACTTATGCACATTTTAAAAGGCATTCAAGACAGACTTCCAAACTTCAAATGGTTTATACCAATTTCCTTGTTCTGCTGAAAGAGCAACAACAGATGACAAAGATGAATAGAATAGGTAAAAATTATAGCAATTTAATTAACATTTATTAATACCCCTCTATGAGCATTTTAGGCAATAATTTAGAATTAAAAACAAGTAAATGTACAAAAATACTTAGACTGTCTGACTCTTACTGACTTTTCATGAGGTAATACCAATTTTTTTAAGCAATAAGAATTTAGTTTTAAAAAATAAAATTAGGCCACAAGTGTTTCCTTTTATATGCATTTTCTTTTGTTTTGAAACTAATTAAGGTCAGAGGAAAGTTGCCATGTGTATTACTTTTCTTCCAAGTTTTTTACACATTTTTCGTAAATGTTTATGAAAAATTCCAAAAATTTCATGTAGTAAAACTAAGCTGTCAATCTTCTTGGACAAAATCTCACTGTTTACTACAATCCATTATATTAATGTGAATATATCTTTGAAATGTATGAAATATATTTAATATCTTTAGGATACAATTATAAGCACATATACTTCAATTAAAAAAAAAGTCTTACTTTTTTAAAAAAATTAAAAGCTAGGTGCTGTGGCTCATGTCTGAAATCCCAGCACTTCGGGAAGTTGAGGCAGGCAGATCACCTGAGGTCAGGAGTTCGAGACCAGCCTGGCCAACAGAGTGAAACCCCATCTCCACCAAAAATACAAAAATTAGCTGGGCATGGTGGCATGCACCTGTAATCCCAACTACTCAAGGGGCTGAGGCAGGAAATTCTTTTGAACCTGGGAAGTGGAGGATCACCAAAAATATGAAACAATATGTCAGAGGAAATGGCTTAGTCAGATATAAAGAATAAGGAAAGAAGAAATCAGGTGGTTTACATATATTTTAGTTCAAGGTAGATTGTCAATCCAAGATTAGAAGCTATTTTAATCCTGTGTTTTATGCAAATGGAAAACAAAAAAAGCAGGGGTCACTATTCTTGTGCCAAATAAAACAGATTTTAAACCAACAATAGTAAAAAGGACAAAGAATGGCATTACATAATGATAAAGGTTCAATTCAACATGACAACTTAACTATACTAAATATATACACATTCTACATAGAAGCACCCAGATTCATAAAACAAGAACTTCTAGACTTATGAAAAGACTTAGAAAGCCACACAATATCGGTGGGGAACTTCAACATTATACTGACAGCATTAGAGAGACCATCAAGGCAGAAAATTAACAACAAAATTCTGGACTTAAACCCGACACTTGACACTTAAACTAATAGACATCTACAGAGTACTTCATCTATCAACCACAGAATATACATTATTCTCTTGTGCACATGAAACATACTCCAAGATCAACCACATGCTCAGTCATAAAGCAAGTCTCAACAAATTTAAAAGAATCCAAATAATACCAGTCATACTCTCAGACCACAGTAGAATGAAAATAGAAATCAATACAAAGAAGATCTCTCAAAACCAAACAAATACATGGAAATTAAGCCACTTGCTGTGGAATAACTTTTGGGCAAACAATGAAATCAAGAAAGAAATCAAAAAATTATTTAAAATAAATGAAAATAGAGACACAACACAACAAAATCTCTGGGATGTAGAAAAAGCAGTATTAGAAGAAAAGTTTATAGCACTAAATACTTCCCTCAAAATGGTAGAAGATCTCAAATTAATGATCTAACATCGCACCTAGAGTAACTAGAAAAGCAAGAACAAACTAATTCCAAAGCTAGCAGAAGAAAAGAAATAACTAAACTCAGAGTGAAACTGAATGAAATTAAGATCCAAAAATCCATACAAAGGATCAATGAAACCAAAAGTTGGTCTCTTGTAAGGATAAATAAGATCAATAGACGGCTACTAGATTAACAAAGAAAAGGAGATCTATATAAGCACAATCAGAAATGACAAAAGTGACATTACAACTGATCCCACAGAAATACAAATGATCTTTGGAGACTATTATGAAAATGAATACCTGTATACATACGAACTAAAAAATAGGGAGTAAATAAATAATTCCTGGAAACATACAATCTCCCAAGATCAAATAAAAAATTAAAATACTAAATATACAAATACCAAGTTCTGAAATTGAATCAATAATAAAAGAAAACCTACCAATCAAAAAAAAAGAAAAGAAAGAAAGAAAGAAAAGAAAACCAAAACCCCAGACCAGATGGATTCACAGCCAAATTCTACTAGCCATATAAAGAAGGGCTGGTGCAATTTAACTGAAACTCTGAAACTGTTTCCAAGAATTGAAGAAGAAAGACTACTCCCCAACTCATCCTATGAAGCCAGCATCACCCTGATACCAAAACCTTCCAAAGACAAAACAAAAAATGAAAACTACAGAGCAATATTCCTGATGAATACAGATGCAAAAATCCTCAACAAAGTACTGCAAACTGAATTCAACAGCAAAAACACCAAAAAGTTAATTCACCATGATCAAATTAGCTTCATTTTTGGTATGAAAGTTTAATTCAACATATGCAAATCAATGAATGTGATTTACCACATAAACAGAACAAAACCACATAAACTAAAAACAAAAACCATACGATCATCTCAATAGATGAAGAAAGAGCTTTTGATAAAATCCAGCATCCCTTCATGATAAAAACCCTCAATAAACTAGGCATTGAAGGAACATATATCATCTATGACAAACCCACAGCCAACATCATACTGAATGGGCAAATACTGGAAGAATTTCACTTAGAACTGGAAGACAAGAACGCCCATGCTCACAACTCCTATTTAACATACTACTGAAATTGCTAGCCAGAGCAATCAGTCAAGAGAAGGAATTTAAAAGCATGCAAATAAAGTCAAACTATCCCTTCACAGATGATATTATTCTATACCTAGAAAACCCTAAAACAGCCATAAGAATTCTGGAAGTGATAAATGATTTCAGCAAAGTTTCAAGATACAAAATCAATATATGAAAGTCAGTAGCAATTCTATACACCCATAACATTCAAGGTGAGAGCCAAATTAAGAATGCAGTCCCATTTACAATAGCCACACACACAAAAATTAAATAACAAGGAATACATCTAGCCAAGGAGGTGAAAGATCTCTACAAGGAGAACTAAAAAACACTGCTAAAAGAAATCATAGAGTACACAAACAAATGGAAAAACTGTCCATGCTCTTGGATTAGAAGAATCAATATCATGAAAACGGCCATACTGCCCAAAGCAATTTACAGAATCGATGCTGTTCCTATCAAACTATCAATGTCATTTTTCACAGAATGACAGAAAAAAACTATTCTAAAATTCATATGGAAACGAAAAGGAATCTGAATAGCCAAAGCAACCCTAAGCAAAAAGAGCAAGTCTGGAAGCATCACATTACCCCACTTCCAACTATATTATAAGGATACAGTGACCAAAACACCATGGCACTTGTACAAAAACAGACACATAGGCCAATAGATCAGATGAGAGAACCCAGAAATAAAGCTGCACAACTACAGACATCAAATCTTCAACAAAGTTGACAAAAATAGGCAATGGAGAAAGGACTCCTCATTCAATAAATGATGATCAGATAGCTTGCTAGCCATATGCAGAAAAATGAAACAAAAACCTCTACCTTTCATCATATATGAAAATTAATTCAAGATAGACTAAAGATTTAAATGTAAGACCTCAAGCTATAAAAATCCTAGAAGAAAACCTCAGAAACACCATTCTAGACATGGGCCTTAGGAAATAATTTATGACTAAGTCTTCAAAAACAATTACAATAAAAACAAAAATTGACAAGAAGGACCTAATTAAAGAACTTGTGCACAGAAAAAGAAACTATCAAAAGAGTAAACTGATATCCTGCAGAAAGGGAGAAGATATCCACAAACTATGCATCCAACAAATGTCTAATGTACAGAATCTATATGGAACTTAAACAATTGAACAAGGAAAAAAGAACTAACTCCTTTAAAAAATGGGCAAAACACATGAACAGACACTCTCAAAAGAAGATATACAAGTGGGGCCAACAAATATATCAAAAAAATGCACATCATTGCTAATTAAAAGAGAAATGCTAATCAAAACCACAACAAGATCTCATAGTACATGAGTCAGAATGACTATTACTAAAAAGTCAAAAAACAACAGATGTTGGTTGGGCTGTGGAGAAAAGGGAATGTTTGTACTCTGTTGGGATGGGAATACAAATTACTTCAGCCACTATAGCAAGGAGTCTGGAGATTTCTCAAAGAGCTGAGAATTGAAACTACCATTTGACCCAGCAATCCATTACCGGGTATATATCCAAAAGAAAACAAACTGTTCTACCAAAAAGACATATGCACTTGTATGTTCATTACAGCACTATTCCCAACAGTAAAGGCATGAAATTAACCCAGGCGTGCCCATCAATAGTGGATCGAATAAATAAAATGTGGTACATATACACCATGGAATACTACACAGCCATAAAAAGAATGAAATCATATCCTTTGGAGCAACACGGATGTAGCTGGAGGACATTATCTTAAGTAAACTGATGCAGGAACAAAAAAATAAAATATCACATGTTCTCACTTAAAAGGGGGAGCTAAACATCAGGTGCTCGTGAACATAAAGATGGCCACAATAGACACTGAGGACTATTAAAGGTAGGGAGGGAGGGAGCGGGCAAGGTTGAAAAACTGTTTGGCACTATGCTCAGTACCTGGGTGACAGGATAATTCATACACCAAACCTCAGCATCACACTATGTAGCCGGGTAACAAACTTAACACATGTACCTCCTGACTCTGAAATAAACGTTGAAAATAAGCAAATAAATAAAAAATAAAAGAATTCCACAGGTTTCTTTGAACAATCTCAAGCATGAAAATCTACCATATATACCAATTAAATATTTTATTTATGGCATATAAAATTATAAAGCAAAATATTACATTTTAAAAGCTGAAGACTAATAATTTTAGATTTTCTAAAAACCTGTGTTCTCTAAGTAGCATAGCACATTGTACATAAGAGAAACTGAATAAATATTCTGATTAAAAAATGCTGTGTTTTACAATGTTGGAAAACATTTTCATTTGTATGTTTCTCATTCACTTCACAGTAGTCCGCATATCAATCCATCTGCTATCCTAGATGATGTCATGTTGTTTCTGTAGGTACCAGCAATTACTTACTGTACCAAAATTATGGATTAAAATCATGAATTGATGGACAGATTCTGGCAAAGCATCATAGATACATTATAGCATAGTATATGTTTACTAATGTTGTGACCATGTACATTCTTTGAGGAGGGGATAGGGAAATGTAGCAATATATATTAACTGTAATTTTATGCTTCTTAGAAACAGAGAGGTACATACTATCTACACATGACATCTAGATGTGTCAGTGTATACATTCGCTATAATACATATGTACTTACAAAGAGAAATATATTCTTCTAGCCATCAAGAATATACTAGTTTTATACAAAACGATAGCTAGCTAAACCAGATGGGAATAAAAAAATCACTTATCCACATGATTACTGTTGCAAGAGTCCTTTGAATGTCCAGATTTATAACACCAACATGGGCAGAAAGATTGATGCCCTAAATGAACATCACCACTGCCAACTGCCTGGGGGATGTTAATATAATCTAGCATCACAAACACTGATTAAATCCAGGGCTTCAGAGCAAAGTTTGCTTTGCATCATCAGCACACTTTGATTCTACATCATTGAATTTGGGCGCCTAGTCAATTCCAAATTGATCTGATAATGGAACTCTTCCTTTTTTCATTCTGTATAAATAAACCCCAAACAAGCCTCTAGACAGGTGGTTTATAGTACAAGAAAGCAGCCATATGAGAGTCCCAGATCTTGTACATTCTCAACTGTAAAAAGTTTCTGAGATGAGTGTTAATTAAGAGTCAGTCATGGTTTCTTTTTAAAATAATGGTAGAACGGAGGGCCTATCAATACTCAATAACCTAGCATTTTTTAGTGTTTCACCAATTAAAAATTCCCATATCTACTTACTTTTTTTTTCAGTAGCCTATTACACAGATTCTGCTAAACTTGACTTTCTTGTAAGTTTCTAATGCTGCTCATAACCCAGACAATAAAAGATTTAGGAAGTATAATTAAACATTACAGCCTAAGATGCCTACCTTAACCAATATCCTTAACCTAATTTGATTGTCTTATTGCAATTTATAAAAATGATGCATCAGTCTTGGGGTTAGATGCGTGGCAGGCCAGATATTCTCATCAAAGGCCACATCTGACTTGAAAAGCTCTTAAAAACTACAAATACACAGGCTCTACCTTGAGATTCTGGTTTAAGTGTCACAGAAAAGGAGACTGAGCATTCTTTTTTTTTTTTTTTAAACTTCGAGAACTGTTGGTTGAAATAGTTGAGAACTATTGGTTTAGAATGAATATATATTTACATACAAATCAACATAGGTAGTGAAAAGAACAAAGTCATTATAATAGCTTTGACTCAAGGACCTTCAGAAGCCTATTTTTCTTGCTTCTATAGTAACCTAAAATAAATAATAATATGGTGGTGGTGGTGGTGTGGTGTGATTTTTAATATTTCATTTGGATTCTCAGGTTAAAAGATATTTTATAATAAATCAATAATAGCAACTAGAATTCATAGAGTATTCACTATGTGTAAAGCTCCATGCTATGTTACTTTATAAGTTTCATCTTACTTAATCCTTATAACCCTTGGAGGTACATATTATTACACCTATTTCACAGATTAGGAATCTGAGACTCAAGAGAGGTAAAATGATTTGCACTAGGTGAAACCAAAACAGCTTAAAAAGCAAATCTGTACAGAGCATCTTTCCCAGCATCCTTCTGCTTTCCAATTCTACATTCAATTTCTCAACATAAACTGATCTGGTTTTATATCTACTTATCCTGGAGTCCAGTCAACACATTTCAGAGTGTAAGAACTGTCCTTCTCAGCGAACCAAAGTAAAAAGTTGAATGCTGACACAATTATCTATATTTTGGTTTCAAAAAACATTTTAATGTAGCAAACTTTGAGAGAATATCCTCAAAAATGCATGCTAACTACTTTCTCTCCTTCCCAGAGGACATGAATCCTAAATGAGATGCTTCCTGCCTGCAGAAGAGCAATGGAAACAGAGAGATATTTGAGGCCATAAATATGCTTTGGGGTGACGGTTTACAGGATTTACTTGCACATAAATCATCTCAAAAACAGACCTAAATCCCAAGCATTTCCATACAATTTTCAACTACTAGTAAACAGCAATCCTGAACAAAAACACTCCTAAAAAAAATGAAAAGACCCAAGACAGTAGAATCCTTTACCATAAGCTGATACACAGTTTGTTCAAAAACAAAAACTTCTTCCAGACTAAATGTTTCACTAGCCTTGCTTGAGCTGAAGAGGATGTTTGACCCATAAAATGTCATGCGAATGAGTAGAAGATGAAGCTCCTATGAGTATAGTCCTTAGCATAAAAAATATAAAATCATGTTTACAAAGGTTGCATTATCAATTTATCCCATTCTTGTTTCACAAGAAATAGCTTTTCAGAAATCAAGATTAGGTTCATATTTATTTCTTTCACAATCTTTTATAGAGTAGTTTTAAGCTAATGATTACTGAAAACACGTATCAATGAGCCCTTCATCTTCAAATATCAAGTGAAAAAGTTTTCTAATATGAGAAAGTGAGAAATTCTTCTGTTCATATCATGTTAGACCTTTTCTAGAAAATTTGATGCCACCTCAGCATCTTATCTTAAAGTCAGAAAAATAAACTGGGTTCAGGGTCAAAAAAACTCTTTGGCACAAAACACTATAATTCAATCCTTTTTGCCTCCTCCAAACTAGTCATCAATTCAGTAAGATAAAATTTATTTTGAATAATGTCAGCTTCCTGTTATTTTTTTGTTTCCCTTCTTAACTGACTGCATTGACCTCCTATGTAGACAGACTTTATGGTGTACTTAATAAAAACACCACAATGGAAAGGCTGACAGAATGGAAGTCAGAAGACTCCGGTTTGACTCGAGCTCTCTAGTCCTCTGCCTTGAACCCATGATGTAGTCTAACATCTCAATTTCTTCCTCTCTCATATTCTGATTTTAATGCCAACCTGAGAAGATAGCTTTGAGAACAAAATACAATAACACACATTAAAGAATTTAAACAGAAAAAAAAAATGGTCCTATTAATTCGTCTGTGAAAGAAAGGACAGTAGTCAAGTTTTAAAATTCTACGTTACTCACAATTTATATTCAAATTTCAAATGTGTTAAGAAATCCCATAGTCATAGTCTTGGACCTTAAAGCTTTATGAGCTCAATATTTTCCCAACTAATGTGACTGCACCATTTTTCAAATGTGAGCGTCTCGCTGCTTAGATATTCTATAGAGTAAAAATTTGAAAGATGATGTAGACTATATTAAATTTAAAAATATAGTGACACTGTGAAAGCTAATTTGGAGCAAAGTAAAATTTTAGTTAAGTTTGTAATTACAACTATTTTACACTTATTGTTTAGAACAAAAGTGATGCCCAAAATGTAATAACCATATTTTAAACAAATAGAAAATTTTTATTTAAGGGATACTCTGATGCTATGATTTTCTATATCTTTATCATTATGAGTAGTTATAAAATAACAGATTTTCCTCATTTTGTCCTAAACAACCACCCCAAATTTTTCTTTTTTTTTTTTAATTTATTTATTATTATTAACTTTAAGTTGTAGGGTACATGAGCATAACGTGCAGGTTTGTTACATATGTATACTTGTGCCATGTTGGTGTGCTGCACCCATCAATTCATCATTTACATCAGGTATAACTCCCAATGCAATCCCTCCCCCCTCCCCCCTCCCCATGATAGGCCCCTGTGTGTGATGTTCCCCTTCCTGAGTCCAAGTGATCTTATTGTTCAGTTCCCACCTATGAGTGAGAACATGCGGTGTTTGGTTTTCTGTTCTTGTGATAGTTTGCTAAGAATGATGGTTTCCAGCTGCATGCATGTCCCTACAAAGGACGCAAACTCATCCTTTTTGATGGCTGCATAGTATTCCATGGTGTATATGTGCCACATTTTCTTTTTTTTTTTTTTTAATTTATTTATTATTATTGTACTTTAAGTTGTAGGGTACATGTGCATAACGTGCAGGTTTGTCACATATGTATACTTGTGCCATGTTGCTGTGCTGCACCCATCAACTCATCATTTACATCAGGTATAACTCCCAGTGCAATCCCTCCCCCCTGCCCCCTCCCCATGATAGGCCCCTGTGTGTGATGTTCCCCTTCCTGAGTCCAAGTGATCTCATTGTTCAGTTCCCACCTATGAGTGAGAACATGCGGTGTTTGGTTTTCTGTTCTTGTGATAGTTTGCTAAGAATGATGGTTTCCAGCTGCATCCATGTCCCTACAAAGGACGCAAACTCATCCTTTTTAATGGCTGCATAGTATTCCATGGTGTATATGTGCCACATTTTCTTAATCCAGTCTGTCACTGATGGACATTTGGGTTGATTCCAAGTCTTTGCTATTGTGAATAGTGCTGCAAAAAACATACGTGTGCATGTGTCTTTATAGCAGCATAATTTATAATCCTTTGGGTATATACCCAGTAATGGGATGGCTGGGTCATATGGTACATCTAGTTCTAGATCCTTGAGGAATCGCCATACTGTTTTCCATAATGGTTGAACTAGTTTACAATCCCACCAACAGTGTAAAAGTGTTCCTATTTCTCCACATCCTCTCCAGCACCTGTTGTTTCCTGACTTTTTAATGATTGCCATTCTAACTGGTATGAGATG
The DNA here is from genome assembly GCF_043159975.1 of Macaca nemestrina. Lineage (NCBI taxonomy): Eukaryota > Metazoa > Chordata > Mammalia > Primates > Cercopithecidae > Macaca > Macaca nemestrina. The sequence goes on along the minus strand of NC_092128.1, from coordinate 79,247,606 downwards.
GTATCTCATTGTGGTTTTGATTTGCATTTCTCTGATGGCCAGTGATGATGAGCATTTTTTCATGTCTGTTGGCTGTATTAATGTCTTCTTTTGAGAAATGTCTGTTCATATCCTTTGCCCACTTTTTGATGGGGTTGTTTGTTTTTTTCTTGTAAATTTGTTTGAGTTCTTTGTAGGTTCTGGATATTAGCCCTTTGTCAGATGAGTAGATTGCAAAAATGTTCTCCCATTCTGTAGGTTGCCTGTTCACTCTGATGGTAGTTTCTTTTGCTGTGCAGAAGCTCTTTAGTTTAATGAGATCTCATTTGTCAATTTTGGCTTTTGCTGCCGTTGCTTTTGGTGTTTTAGACATGAAGTCTTTGCCCATGCCTATGTCCTGAATGGTACTACCTAGGTTTTCCTCTAGTATTTTTATGGTATTAGGTCTAACATTGAAGTCTCTAATCCATCTTGAATTAATTTTCGTATAAGGAGTAAGGAAAGGATCCAGTTTCAGCTTTCTACTTATGGCTAGCCAATTTTCCCAGCACCATTTATTAAATAGGGAATCCTTTCCCCATTTCTTGTTTCTCTCAGGTTTGTCAAAGATCAGATGGCTGGTATTATTTCTGAGGACTCTGTTCTGTTCCATTGGTCTATATCTCTGTTTTGGTACCAGTAGCATGCTGTTTTGGTTACTGTAGCCTTAGTATAGTTTGAAGTCAGGTAGCGTGATGCCTCCAGCTTTGTTCTTTTGACTTAGGATTGTCTTGGAGATGCGGGCTCTTTTTTGGTTCCATATGAACTTTAAAGCAGTTTTTTCCAATTCTGTGAAGAAACTCATTGGTAGCTTGATGGGGATGGCATTGAATCTATAAATTACCTTGGGCAGTATGGCCATTTTCACGATATTGATTCTTCCTATCCATGAGCATGGTATGTTCTTCCATTTGGTTGTGTCCTCTTTTCTTTCACTGAGCAGTGGTTTGTAGTTCTCCTTGAAGAGGTCCTTTACATCCCTTGTAAGTTGGATTCCTAGGTATTTTATTCTCTTTGAAGCAATTGTGAATGGAAGTTCATTCCTGATTTGGCTCTCTGTTTGTCTGTTACTGGTGTATAAGAATGCTTGTGATTTTTGCACATTAATTTTGTATCCTGAGACTTTGCTGAAGTTGCTTATCAGCTTAAGGAGATTTTGGGCTGAGACAATGGGGTTTTCTAAATATACAATCATGTCATCTGCAAACAGGGACAGTTTGACTTCTTCTTTTCCTAACTGAATACCCTTGATTTCTTTCTCTTGCCTGATTGCCCTAGCCAGAACTTCCAACACTAAGTTGAATAGGAGTGGTGAGAGAGGGCATCCCTGTCTTGTGCCAGTTTTCGAAGGGAATTTTTCCAGTTTTTGCCCATTCAGTATGATATTGGCTGTGGGTTTGTCATAAATAGCTCTTATTATTTTGAGGTACGTTCCATCAATACCGAATTTATTGAGCGTTTTTAGCATGAAGGGCTGTTGAATTTTGTCAAAAGCCTTTTCTGCATCTATTGAGATAATCATGTGGTTCTTGTCTTTGGTTCTGTTTATATGCTGGATTATGTTGATTGATTTGCGAATGTTGAACCAACCTTGCATCCCAGGGATGAAGCCCACTTGATCATGGTGGATAAGCTTTTTGATGTGTTGCTGAATCCGGTTTGCCAGTATTTTATTGAGGATTTTTGCATCGATGTTCATCAGGGATATTGGTCTAAAATTCTCTTTTTTTGTTGTGTCTCTGCCAGGCTTTGGTATCAGGATGATGTTGGCCTCATAAAATGAGTTAGGGAGGATTCCCTCTTTTTCTATTGATTGGAATAGTTTCAGAAGGAATGGTACCAACTCCTCCTTGTACCTCTGGTAGAATTCAGCTGTGAATCCATCTGGTCCTGGACTTTTTTTGGTTGGTAGGCTATTAATTATTGCCTCAATTTCAGAGCCTGCTATTGGTCTATTCAGGGATTCAACTTCTTCCTGGTTTAGTCTTGGAAGAGTGTAAGTGTCCAGGAAATTATCCATTTCTTCTAGATTTTCCAGTTTATTTGCATAGAGGTGTTTATAGTATTCTCTGATGGTAGTTTGTATTTCTGTGGGGTCAGTTGTGGTATCCCCTTTATCATTTTTAATTGCGTCGATTTGATTCTTCTCTCTTTTCTTCATTAGTCTTGCTAGTGGTCTGTCAATTTTGTTGATCTTTTCAAAAAACCAACTCCTGGATTCATTGATTTTTTGGAGAGTTTTTTGTGTCTCTATCTCCTTCAGTTCTGCTGTGATCTTAGTTATTTCTAGCCTTCTGCTAGCTTTCGAATGTGTTTGCTCTTGCTTCTCTAGTTCTTTTAATTGTGATGTTAGAGTGTCAATTTTAGATCTTTCCTGCTTTCTCTTGTGGGCATTTAGTGCTATAAATGTCCCTCTACACACTGCTTTAAATGTGTCCCAGAGATTCTGGTATGTTGTATCTTTGTTCTCATTGGTTTCAAAGAACATCTTTATTTCTGCCTTCATTTCGTTATGTACCCAGTAGTCATTCAGGAGCGGGTTGTTCAGTTTCCATGTAGTTGAGCGGTTTTGATTGAGTTTCTTAGTCCTGAGTTCTAGTTTGATTGCACTGTGGTCTGAGAGACAGTTTGTTATAATTTCTGTTCTTGTACATTTGCTGAGGAGTGCTTTACTTCCAATTACGTGGTCGATTTTGGAGTAAGTACGATGTGGTGCTGAGAAGAATGTATATTCTGTTGATTTGGGGTGGACAGTTCTATAGATGTCTATTAGGTCTGCTTGCTGCAGAGATGAGTTCAATTCCTGGATATCCTTGTTAACTATCTGTCTCGTTGATCTGTCTAATGTTGACAGTGGAGTGTTGAAGTCTCCCATTATTATTGTATGGGAGTCTAAGTCTCTTTGTAAGTCTCTAAGGACTTGCTTTATGAATCTGGGTGCTCCTGTATTGGGTGCATATATATTTAGGATAGTTAGCTCTTCCTGTTGAATTGATCCCTTTACCATTATGTAATGGCCTTCTTTGTCTCTTTTGATCTTTGATGGTTTAAAGTCTGTTTTATCAGAGACTAGTATTGCAACCCCCGCTTTTTTTTGTTCTCCATTTGCTTGGTAAATCTTCCTCCATCCCTTTATTTTGAGCCTATGTATGTCTCTGCGTGTGAGATGGGTCTCCTGAATACAGCAGACTGATGGGTCTTGACTCTTTATCCAGTTTGCCAGTCTGTGTCTTTTAATTGGAGCATTTCGTCCATTTACATTTAAGGTTAAGATTGTTATGTGTGAACTTGATCCTGCCATTATGATATTAACTGGTTATTTTGCTCGTCAGTTGATGCAGTTTCTTCCTAGCCTTGATGGTCTTTACATTTTGGCATGTTTTTGCAATGGCTGGTACCGGTTGTTCCTTTCCATGTTTAGTGCTTCCTTCAGGGTCTCTTGTAAGGCAGGCCTAGTGGTGACAAAATCTCTAAGCATTTGCTTATCTGTAAAGGATTTTATTTCTCCTTCACTTATGAAACTTAGTTTGGCTGGATATGAAATTCTGGGTTTAAAATTCTTTTCTTTAAGAATGTTGAATATTGGCCCCCACTCTCTTCTGGCTTGGAGAGTTTCTGCCGAGAGATCTGCTGTTAGTCTGATGGGCTTCCCTTTGTGGGTAACCCGACCTTTCTCTCTGGCTGCCCTGAAGATTTTTTCCTTCATTTCAACTTTGGTGAATCTGGCAATTATGTGTCTTGGAGTTGCTCTTCTCGAGGAGTATCTTTGTGGCGTTCTCTGTATTTCCTGGATTTGAATGTTGGCCTGCCCTACTAGGTTGGGGAAGTTCTCCTGGATGATATCCTGAAGAGTGTTTTCCAACTTGGTTCCATTTTCCCCCTCACTTTCAGGCACCCCAATCAGATGTAGATTTGGTCTTTTTACATCATCCCATACTTCTTGCAGGCTTTGTTCATTTCTTTTTCTTCTTTGTTCTTTTGGTTTCTCTTCTCGCTTCATTTCATTCATTTGATCCTCAATTGCTGATACTCTTTCTTCCAGTTGATCGAGTCGGTTTGAAACTTGTGCATTTGAAGCACGTATTTCTCGTGTCATGGTTTTCATCTCTTTCATTTCGTTTATGACCTTCTCTGCATTAATTACTCTAGCCATCAATTCTTCCACTTTTTTTTCAAGATTTTTAGTTTCTTTGCGCTGGGTACGTAATTCCTCCTTTAGCTCTGAGAAATTTGATGGACTGAAGCCTTCTTCTCTCATCTCGTCAAAGTCATTCTCCGTCCAGCTTTGATCCGTTGCTGGCGATGAGCTGCGCTCCTTTGCTGGGGGAGATGCGCTCTTATTTTTTGAATTTCCAGCTTTTCTGCCCTGCTTTTTCCCCATCTTTGTGGTTTTATCTGCCTCTGGTCTTTGATGATGGTGATGTACTGATGGGGTTTTGGTGTAGGTGTCCTTCCTGTTTGATAGTTTTCCTTCTAGCAGTCAGGACCCTCAGCTGTAGGTCTGTTGGAGATTGCTTGAGGTCCACTCCAGACCCTGTTTGCCTGGGTATCAGCAGCAGAGGCTGCAGAAGATAGAATATTTCTGAACAGTGAGTGTACCTGTCTGATTCTTGCTTTGGAAGCTTCCTCTCAGGGGTGTACTCCACCCTGTGAGGTGTGGGGTGTCAGACTGCCCCTAGTGGGGGATGTCTCCCAGTTAGGCTACTCAGGGGTCAGGGACCCACTTGAGCATGCAGTCTGTCCCTTCTCAGATCTCAACCTCCGTGTTGGGAGATCCACTGCTCTCTTCAAAGCTGTCAGACAGAGTTCTTTGCGTCTGCAGAGGTTTCCGCTGCTTTTGTTGTTATCTGTGCCCCGTCCCCAGAGGTGGAGTCTACAGAGACAGGCAGGTTTCCTTGAGCTGCTGTGAGCTCCACCCAGTTGGAGCTTCCCAGCAGCTTTGTTTACCTACTTAAGCCTCAGCAATGGTGGGCGCCCCTCCCCCAGCCTCGCTGCTGCCTTGCTGGTAGATCACAGACTGCTGTGCTAGCAATGAGGGAGGCTCCGTGGGTGTGGGACCCTCCCGGCCATGTGTGGGATATGATCTCCTGGTGTGCCTGTTTGCTTAAAGCGCAGTATTGGGGTGGGAGTTACCGGATTTTCTAGGTGTTGTGTGTCTCAGTTCCCCTGGCTAGGAAAAGGGATTCCCTTCCCCCTTGCGCTTCCCAGGTGAGGCAATGCCTCGCCCTGCTTCAGCTCTCGCTGGTCGGGCTGCAGCAGCTGACCAGCACCGATCATCCGGCACTCCCCAGTGAGATGAACCCAGTACCTCAGTTGAAAATGCAGAAATCACCTGTCTTCTGTGTCGCTCGCGCTGGGAGTTGGAGACTGGAGCTGTTCCTATTCGGCCATCTTGCTCCGCCCCCCCCCCCAAATTTTTCTAATAGGAGAAATATTAAATCAATTTTTCTGTGTTTTCTAATCTTTTTAGATAATCTCTAAAAAAGAGGAAATATCCCTATCCTGCAACCCTCCAACACAAATTCTGATTTTTATGAGGAAGAATCCGTTCTTTTTTTTATTATTTTTTTTTCCTTTTTTTTTTTAAATTATACTTTAAGTTCTAGGGTACATGTGCATAACGTGTAGGTTTGTTACAAATGTATACTTGTGCCATGTTGGCCTGCTGCACCCATCAACTCGTCAGCACCCATCAACTCGTCATTTACATCAGGTATAACTCCCAATGCAATCCCTCCCCCCTCCCCACTCCCCATGATAGGCCCCAGTGTGTGATGTTCCCCTTCCTGAGTCCAAGTGATCGCATTGTTCAGCTCCCACCTATGAGTGAGAACATGCGGTGTTTGGTTTTCTGTTCTTGCGATAATTTGCTGAGAATGATGGTTTCCAGCTGCATCCATGTCCCTACAAAGGACACAAACTCATCCTTTTTTATAGCTGCATAGTATTCCATGGTGTATATGTGCCACATTTTCTTAATCCAGTCTGTCACTGATGGATATTTGGGTTGATTCCAAGTCTTTGCTATTGTGAATAGTGCTGCAATAAACATACATGTGCATGTGTCTTTATAGCAGCATGATTTATAATCCTTTGGGTATATACCCAGTAATGGGATGGCTGGGTCATATGGTACTTCTATTTCTAGGTCCCTGAGGAATCGCCATACCGTTTTCCATAATGGTTGAACTAGTTTACAATCCCACCAACAGTGTAAAATTGTTCCTGTTTCTCCACATCCTCTCCAGCACCTGTTGTTTCCTGACTTTTTAATGATTGCCATTCTAACTGGTGTGAGATGGTATCTCATTGTGGTTTTGATTTGCATTTCTCTGATGGCCAGTGATGATGAGCATTTTTTCATGTGTCTGTTGGCTGTATGAATGTAAAATAATAAGAGCTATTTATGACAAACCCACAGCCAATATCATACTGAATGGGCAAAAACTGGAAAAATTCCCTTTGAAAACTGGCACAAGGCAGGGATGCCCTCTCTCACCACTCCTATTCAACATAGTGTTGGAAGTTCTGGCTAGGGCAATCAGGCAAGAGAAAGAAATCAAGGGTATTCAGTTAGGAAAAGAAGAAGTCAAATTGTCCCTCTTTGCAAATGACATGATTGTATGTTTAGAAAACCCCATTGTCTCAGCCCAAAATCTCCTTAAGCTGATAAGCAACTTCAGCAAAGTCTCAGGATACAAAATTAATGTGCAAAAATCACAAGCATTCTTATACACCAGTAACAGACAAACACAGAACCAAATCATGAATGAACTTCCATTCACAATTGCTTCAAAGAGAATGAAATACCTAGGAATCCAACTTACTAGGGATGTAAAGGACCTCTTCAAGGAGAACTACAAACCACTGCTCAGTGAAAGAAAAGAGGACACAAACAAATGGAAGAACATACCATGCTCATGGATAGGAAGAATCAATATCGTGAAAATGGCCATACTGCCTAAGGTTACTTACAGATTCAATGCCATCCCCATCAAGCTACCAATGAGTTTCTTCACAGAATTGGAAAAAACTGCTTTAAAGTTCATATGGAACCAAAAAAGAGCCCGCATTGCCAAAACAATCCTAAGTCAAAAGAACAAAGCTGGAGGCATCACGCTACCTGACTTCAAACTACACTACATGGCTACAATAACCAAAACAGCATGGTACTGGTACCAAAACAGAGATATACACCAATGGAACAGAACAGAGTCCTCAGAAATAATACCAGCCATCTGATCTTTGACAAACCTGAGAGAAACAAGAAATGGGGAAAGGATTCCCTATTTAATAAATGGTGCTGGGAAAATTGGCTAGCCATAAGTAGAAAGCTGAAACTGGATCCTTTCCTTACTCCTTATACGAAAATTAATTCAAGATGGATTAGAGACTTCAATGTTAGACCTAATACCATAAAAACCCTAGAAGAAAACCTAGGTAATACCATTCAGGACATAGGCATGGGCAAGGACTTCATGTCTAAAACACCAAAAGCAATGGCAACAAAAGCCAAAATTGACAAATGGCATCTAATGAAACTAAAGAGCTTCTGCACAGCAAAAGAAACTACCATCAGAGTGAACAGGCAACCTACAGAATGGGAGAACATTTTTGCAATCTACTCATCTGACAAAGGGCTAATATACAGAACCTACAAAGAGCTCAAACAAATTTACAAAAAAAAAACAAACAACCCCATCGAAAAGTGGGCAAAGGATATGAACAGACAGTTCTCAGAAGAATTTGTTCTACACACACTCTTGGCCTGTCTCTACTCCTTCACTGTCTCTGCCACTCAGGAACACAGTGGTATATCTGACAAATGTGAGGAGAATAACGGTGCATGTAAAACTCAGCTCCACCCAGAACAAGCTGGCCCCCAAAAGTAGAAATTCCTCTCACCTTACTCCATCTTCCATGGGAAGGTGATCCACATGAAAAGCATATTTCCCCAACTATTGGGTAAGTCAGCACAGTTCTTGGGTGTGGATATCAGACCCATTTAGCTCTTACAATAAATTACATCTTCGTACAGAGTCTCTATCAATAAGAGAGTTGGCATTTTGGCCTCCAAATTTACTCTGTATTTGTCACATTGTGTAGAATGGGTAGAAAAGAATGTTGCTATGATTGAGGGCTCACTTTTCAACTCCAACAATCTGTCTTACAAATTCTTGTCAAATTCTAAGGAAAAAATAATACTCAAAACTATGTATTTTCTTCACAGAACATGCCCACTGGTGAGATATACTTAGTGGAAAATGTTAGCTTCACACTGATCTTCTATTTTCAAGTTGGGTGTTCAAGGTGCTTTGGACTAATTAAGAAAATTGTGAAAAATATATGTCAGCAAAGAGCTCATACAATCATTTTTCTCTATAGAAATAGCATCAGTCGTCTGGGTGTGGCGGCTTACGCCTGCAATCCCAGTACTTTGGGAGGCTGAGGCGGGTGGATCACAAGGTCAGGAGTTCAAGACCAGCCTGGCCAAGATGGTGACACCCCATCTCTACTTTAAAAAAAAAAAAAAGCCGGGCTTGGTGGCACACTCCTGTAATCCCAGCTACTCATAGGCTGAGGCAGAGGTTGCAGTAAGCTGAGATCATGCCACTGCACTCCAGCCTGGGCAACAGAGTGATACTCTGTCTCAAAAAAAGAAAAAAGAAATGACATCAGTCTGGGCCCCCCAAATTATTTGTTCTTCGTCTTATAATCAAGCTTGGATCCTTTATTTAAGTTTCCCAGTTAATGTTATGGCTTTCAGAGAATTATCAGTTTATTTTTATTCTGTGTCCAATCCCATGTGTAAATATTACCTCTGCTTGCCTCCCATTATTAAAGCCCTTTTTATTGGCTGTCTTTCCTAGTCTTACTTACCTATCTTTCAAATAAATTACTTGCATTTAAACTAGAGGGAGCATCTAAACCATAATGCACTTCATTCTATCTACAGGCAAGATATTTTATTTCTTCAACTGGGCCACCAAAGCAATTTATCTTCTTTATCATATCATGTTGATATGGTATAATAATATTTATCATGATACAGAAATTGTTTTTTACCTCCTACAATGTGGAATTTCTTTTAAAATATTAGTTTGATGTTCTCAGCACCTATTATGATGTCTAGAGCATTGTAGGGGCTCAATAATTTCTTATTACATAATTTTTAAAAAAATATATGACTGCAATAAAGAGCCTAATATTTAAAATATTATTTGATCTCTTCAAATACTTCTAATACTAAGAGTGAGAAATCAGTAACATGCAGAAAAAGACAAATATATTTTGGGTAGGGTAAAACTAAGCAGTGGTTGAAAAGTGGAATATTAAGAAGAAATTATAACCATGCATTAGGCTTGCCAGTTAAATCTGTCATGTATCACAAACTAGTTGTTTTATGTGAAAATCAATATGTTCTCTAAAATATATTTTCCTATGCAATTTATTCACTTAAAATTTTAAAATTACTAAAAATAATAGTTTACCTGGTTTTCATAGCATTAAAGATGTCTATATTTATTTCACACATTATGCCCTACTAATGTCAAAAATATGCTATGTGTACATTATTTTTCTTGCAAATAGGCAAATTTCTTTTCTCACATAAAGGTTTGAATAAGTTAATGGTAAAAAGATTTTTTTAAGTACACTAAAAAATTAATCAACACTAATCCATGCTTATATGCCTATACTATAGGCATCTAGGCATCTACATATATAGGCAGATGCTAGAAGTGAATAGTCACCTTGAGGAAGAGAAAGACCCTCAAATCACAACTGTAGCTATGTCAAACCTCTGCCATTGTTTTGAGTTCTTGCTTAAATATTTAATCATGACCCCATAATTCAAAGTAAGGGTATAACTGAAAAGTGAGTGCATTTTTAAATGTTAGTGTTCAAATGCTACTGTATAATGTTAATATATCTAGGTCATCAGAGTTAAATATTTAATGTACATTATCTGAAATAAAATATTCATATCATCTTCAAATATAAATAAATGAGTTCTTAAATTTCTTTATATAGTTTTACCAACAAAAAATAAAATATATACTCAAAGATACATAAGCATATTTCCTAGACTACTAAAAAGTTAGTACCAAAATTTCTGTTTAATTATGTCCAAAAATTAAGACCAAAATGAAAGCATAAAAGGAGCACCCAGTTTGGAATCAGACTCAATGTATACTCTCTTAACCTCTATGAATTTCAGTTTCACCATCAGTAAAACATGAGTGATTGCATCTATAGCTCTCACAGGTTTACCCCCAGGATTGAAATAGAGAATATGTAAAGTGCCTAGGATAGTAATTGGGACCTAATGTGCATTCAATAAATGTTTCTACCATTTCCATTTAGTTATCAAATTGGAAACTGATCACTCATGTATGCTATGTAAGTATTTCTGTAGGACACTTGCAGAGGGTAGAGGAATAAAATAAATGCATGTGTCATTGAGGCTACTGATGAGAATATACCAACTCATTTTGCCTATCAGTCCTGGCATTTGATTTTTATCCTGTCTCATCTAAATCAAACCTTTAAAAAGAAGTTGCAATTGGTTTATTTTATAAAAGATATGATCCTTTCTAGATTAACATACATCATCCATTTCTAGCTCCAAAGGACTAGAAACTCAGGCAAAGGCCACATTTCATTGATTAACACAGAAAAGGAAACTTAGTAGCATAAATGTCTCTTAACATTCTTAAACATTTACATATAATTATTTGATTTTCTATATAATTTAATGGAAGCATCAGAATAAAGGTGAAGTATAAAGGTGATTTTTTTTAAATGGGTATTTCACAATGAACAAAAAAACTCAGATTAGCCTTATCTTCTCTGATACGTCAACTGGAGCCAGAAATGTAATTTCGGAAGATGTGATGAGGCAGCCCTCTGGAGCATAAGCAATTCATGAAGAAACTGAAAGCTAAAACTCATCTGCTGACAGCATTCTCAAAAGCTTGGGCTAGAAGTATTTTATTGAAGGAGCATATGAGTGACAGAGCACGGTGTTCACTATACTCAACTATATGCTGTCTATAAGAAACACAATCTAAAAATAAAGGCATGGGTAGGTAAATAGTAAAAGGATTTTTTGAGGTACACTACAAAAACACTAATCAAATAAAGATGAACTGGCTATATAACATTTTTAAATGACGTACTTAAGATTGAGGAATATTACCAAGAATAAAGAAGAACATTTCATAACAAAAAGTCTTAATTTGTCAAGAGGATGTAACCTCTGATTTGTGTATATGCCCACAATAAAGTTTCAAAGTACACAAAGCAAAAAGTGCTCAGAATTGAGGGAAGAAATAGATAAAACTAATGTGGATAATTTCAGACATTGATATTCTTCTTTTGGTAATAAAAAATTAAATATACACAAAATTCATAAGGCTATAGAATTGTTAGCCAACTTAACATAATTGACATTACATTACACTATAACAAACAGCAGAACACACATTCTTCTCAAGGGTGTATAAACAAGCCACCCACTAAAATAAACAGACCATATGCTAGCCCATAAAATCTCAGTAAATCTAGAGAGACTGAAATCACCTAGAGTATATTCTTTAACCACAATAAGATTAAATATCAATAACACAACAACATCTGAAAAATCTACAAATATTAGGAAATTAACATATTTCTAAAGATATGATGAGTCAAAAATATCACAATGAAACTTGGAAAATATACTGAAATGAAGAAAAATGAAATCACAACATATCAAAATGTATAGATAGAAATCAATGGAACCAAGTAGTGTGCAAAAGTAGATGCCATATATATGTTTAATCATTTTTTTTACAATGTTGTCAGTATAATTCAGTGAGGAAAAGACAGTCTCGTCAACAAATGTTGCTGGCAAAAACTATGTTCATTTGTAAAAACCTCACACCTCACACAAAACCTACCTTTAAATACATCATAGACCAAAACAAAGAATCTAGAACTCTAAAATTTCTGGGAAAAAAATTAAGAGTAGGCAAAGATTCCTTAGATAGGACATCAAGAGAGAACTAATTATTTAAATAATGACAAATTGCACTCTGTTCTTCAAAAAACACTATTAATAAAGAGACAAGCTAAGACTAAAAGAAATTATTTGTAATACATATATCTGACAAGGGACTGTTATCCAGAATATATGAAGAACATCTACAACTCAATAATTTTAAAATGTTAATTTATAATTTTTAAATTATTGAGTTTAACAGACATTTCACAAATGGAAAATCTATAAATTGCCAATAAACATCTGAAAGATACCTAGCTTCACCCATCATGAGTAAAATACAAATTAAAATCACAATGAGACACTATTGCATACACACTAGAATGGCTAAGATTTTTAAAGATTGATAGTACCTATTGTTGGGAAAGCCCTGGGGCAACTGTAGCTCACATAGACCATTGGTGGGAATATAAAATGTATAAAACCACTTTGTAAAGCAGTAAAATATTTCTTACAAGTAAACATACCCTTATTATACAACCCAGAATTCCCTTCTTAGGTATTTACCCAAAAGAAATGAAACATAGGTCCACACAAAGGCTTGTTCACAAACATTCAAAGCAGTTTTATTCATAATAGCCAAAAGTGGGAAGCAACCCAAATGTCCATCAACAAACAAATGTATACACAAATTGTAGCATTTCTATGCAATGGAATACTACAATAAGTAATAAGTAAAACCTATTGATTCATAAAAAAACGTAATGAATGAATCTCAAAAACATAATGCAGAGTTAAAGAAGCCAGACAGAAAGAGTATATACTCTATGATTCCTTCTATATAAAATTCTAGAATAAGAAACTTAATCGATAGTGAGGAAGGACATGTTGGGGGTCATGGGGGTTGACTACAAAGGGGCATGAGGAAATGTTTTAGAGATGTTCCATATCTTGATTATAATGGAGGAAATTACATAGTTGTATCAAATTTATTGAACTGTACAACTAAAATGTACTTTACTGTGTGTAAATTATACCTCAATAAATGTGATTTTTAAAATCCACATTCACAAAAGATGTCATTTTATATTTGTGATTGAATGCAAATATAATGATCAAATAAATTTTTTTCAATCTATATATATCTTAGTGTCCATTCCCCTAAAAGTGTTTCCTGAGACAAAGATTTGAATGAAAGTAATTTATATTAAAGGTGATTATATGAGGCATCAATAATGAATAAGTAAGGAAGTGAATATTTGAAGCAGAAAAAAGTAGTTTAGTAAAGTGTGTTCCATCAAGCAAGTTACTACTGTGGGGTTTGATGAATCCATATACAATACACACATGAAAGGTATCCCTCTTGAGATCATTGGATGAGGACTTCTCTGGTAACTCGTAGAAGCCTGTTCTTGGGTACCAAAGAGCATTATTTCCTGAGCACTTCTGTCCTGCTGTACAGTTAGCAGAGCAGGCTCCAGTGGACAAAGAAAGCCTTCAGGAAAAGAAATCCATGTGCTGGCAGTTGGAAATTGAGCTAACGTGGACTGCAGTGATAAGGAAAGTAGTGACATAGACGGACAGTGTCAGTGTCTGCTACAGCAGTGCCGGAAAAGAACACTCGATAACTTAAAGTTCGTTGCTAACTCAGGAATTTTAGGTATATAAATATTAGAGCTAAAGACAACTTTGTATCCATTATACATTTATTCTCATTTTGTTTTCAAGACTAACACACCTTTTACAACTAGAAAGATGTAAGTCAAAATGAGCTGACCACAAATTTGAAAGTCAGGTTTATGCCATTCAAATATGCCGGAAATAGTCAATATCATTGAATGTTATCATCAAATTAAATACACATCATTTTAAAAAAAAAGATACAAATACAGTTAATAAGTGTTTCAATTATTAATTCCTGCAGTAGTCTTTATTTAGCATTGATAACTACATCATCCCGAGGATCCCTTATCTGCAGAAATATATTAAAGGATACATATAGTATTTAAGACACTTAACTGTTATAACTACCAAACTATTATTCTACAACAGAATACTAAATGCTATCCCAGAGGTCTATAAATATTAATATCAATTTCCACATATGAAATGAAACAATTAAACTTGTTATTATTTTGTTTTGTTTTTAAACAATAGTATGAGGAGAGTCAGCATCAACTGATGGCTATAGCAGACTATTCAACCACCACATATATTTACATTTCTAAGTAAATATCAGTTCTACATATTTAATCTTCAAGCAAAATACTTTTGAATCAATTGTCCCACTAAAGTACATCAATATGAATTAAATGTATTAGCCAGTGTACAATGGCATGCCCAATTACATAATCAATTTTTTCTAGACAAACAGATTATTATAGCCTTTCCATTGTACGATTTGTAGCTTCTTTCCTGGTTTTCAGTTTAATTGCACATTTCAGGGAAACCTGAGTACAAGACCAATGTTAGTACTCACAGATTTTGAAAAGGTTTTGTAGATTAACAAGTAATTGTGGTGACAACACCTGATTTTAAGGTATGCCCCAAGTATGTTTCCAGACACTTTAGGATGATGTAATATTTTAAGTTTAAATTAATTATTGTTTTGTTCATTGAACTTTTATTCAGAAGTTTAAAAATATACAAAAATTATAACCAGCCACCTCAAAAATAATTTTTTAAATTGCAGATGGTTAAGTATAAAATAATACTTTTTAAGTAATCTTCCAAAAATCTTTCAAAATTTTCCTTTATTAATTTAGCTAATTAGCGAGTAGCTTCAGTCCCACCAACCATTTTCTATTTCCTTAACCATTCAGTTGTTAACATTTTTTACTTTTAAAAACTCTTTCGTAAATATGTTGGAAAATAGAATGTCTCTTCCAAGAAAAAGGAATATATGCACAATTTGGGGAGTTTCATGGTCTCCATAAAAGTCAAATTCAGAACCTCTGCCCTATTGGCAGGTTATATGTAGATCTACTTAGATATGAATAAGAAATGATGGTTTAAAATGGAACATAAATTTACATGTTCTATTTTTTTTATTTACTTGTCCCTTTCAATTTACTTAATAGTAAATTTTCTCTCAAATTTTCAACAATGGATCAATATAAAGCAAGTTTTACACTTGTTGAATGAGTTCTTCATATATTTTTAAATAGTGGCATCAAAAGAAAATAACTGTGTAAATCTCATAATGCTTCTAAGAGCAATTAAGTGACTGTCAGAATGGTCCCAAAGAAGATATAGAGTATTCAAAATATAAAATTATTTTTTCCCTTCTATGGATTCCAAAGAGACAGATCAAGTGTAATAGAATAGAGATCAGAGGGAGCATGCACATCTGTAACTTTCTACTAATGTCAAAGCAGATTTTCGAATGTTTGCTTTTATAAAGCATCTATCTTTATTTGTAACCTGAATATAAAAAATAAATAAGGCATCATTAACTCGCTCTTTCACACATCATAACCAATTCAGCCAGTAAATCCTAGGCTCCACTTTTGTCCTATATGGAGAATCTAATCATTCCTCACCCACACTGCTACCACAGTGGTCTAAATATAAGCCCTCATGATCTCTCCTCTGTGTTATTATGCTAGCTTCACATCTTGCCTCACTGCAGCCACCCTTTCCACTTACAATCCATTTTCCACAGTGCAGAGTGGTCCATAAAGGTAAGGCAGGTAATAGCACTAATTCTGAAGATTTATTTTACATTTATAAGTAAAGCCAACATTCTGCTCCTTTTCTTAGCTAATTTTCTAAGATTCTCTCCAGTGTTCACTCTGTTCCAGCTACTCTGGTCCTTTTGCCTTTCAGCAAAACCACATCAAGTGAGTCCCTGTCTCAGACACTTAGAATTGCTATGCTCTGTTTTTTGGAATGCTTTTGTACTAGATATCCTTATGACTAGCTCCCTCACTTCCTTCAAATGTTACCATGGAATAGAAAAGCCACCTTTCCAAACCATCGATTAAAAAGAAACTAATAAACCCCTACATCATACCTCTCTTTTGTCTTCATGACACTCACTACCACCAGATGTACTAAGTGTTTATTTAGTGACTGCTGTCTTGTCTTACTGGATTCTAAGCTCCATTAAGTCAGGCAGGGACTTTGTCTATATTGTTCACTACTGTATATGTAGTACCTAAACTGGCACATGACACATGTAGACATTCAGTAAATATGTCAAATGAATACATGAATGCTAAGATAGAAAGTTACACAAATGGCTTAGTTCTGTCTCCTTCTTGGCCTCCTTCATGTCCTATTTCAGAGACCCAAGAAATGGAAATTTACTATGGCAAGGTATATTTGTGAGGAAAACCTCATAAATACCTGAAGAAAACAAAACAAAAATCCTGTGATCCAAAGAAAACAAAATTTACCAGGCAATAGAAATTTACCAGACAATGGAAATTTTACTATGTCTGTGGAAATTTAGGAATTTGGGACATATGTATAGACAATGACCCTAATATAGAAACATGATTTTACAATTATACAAGTAGGACCTCTCAGAGAGAGTAGACAAAGTATAATTTGGTATGACAGAAGAGTGTTAGATGTGTAGCTGATGAGTTAGGTTGAGTCCTATTCCCAGTGAAATGCATCTCCATAGCACAGGTGTGTAAGATTTCCTAAAACGTCTGTTTCTTTCAGTATGTCAGCATTTGAAACTAAGTTCTACACTTATCCACAAAGTGTAAAAAGTCTTCTGTTCCTTTCAGTATGTCAGTGTTTGAAACTAATTTCTACACTTATCCACAAAGTATAAATATTCCATTCCAGAAGGGGAAGGGGGAAAGAATGTTGAAGGTGTGATTTGCAAACATATTTACACTCAACCCATCTCCTTCATGCTTCTGTAATTGTCCTTTGAATCTAAAACCATTATTTATGAAAATTATTTAAGCCAATATTAAAATGTTGAATTTCTATTGGATGGGAAGCATCATAAAGGTTGCAAAATCCTCTCTACATTTTAATAGACTACCTTGTCCTTCAATATAGGTGTCTCTATATTAAAACCTGTTTCACAGTGTGCTACCATTCTACTTTTTCCAAAATATATACCATCAAATTCCATCAAATGAATAAAATGACATCTAGTTGATGTTAATTAGTCACATAATCAACTGTAGAAAAAGTAATTTTACCTTTCTGTAGCTTAACTTTTTGTCTTAAACCCAAATTCTATCAGATGTAGAACACACAAAATTTCAGCCAATCGAAGTCATTTTCAATCTATCTAGGGATTATTCGAACCTGTTCCAAAGGTTGCATACAACTTTCACAGGGCATATATAATGCCATGGTGTTGGCAGAAGCTAGCACCCAATTATCAATCACTATGAGCCCACACTGGCCTCCCAGAAACTCACATCCCATCTAGTCAGCAGCAGTCAGGTCTGGTAGATGGCTCCTAAATACTTGTTGTTCCAATCTCAAGGCCTCTTTGGTACTCTGGGCTCCATCAAGTTTATGCCACTCTGCTACAACAGAAAACTTCCTGCTGCTCTTATGAGACTTTTGACACTCCTTTCCCAATGGCCTAGCTACTCCATACACCCATCTCAACTCTGCTGCAAGACTTGCTGTTTCCCCATATTCCATTCCAGGAGGAAGTATACCCCTGGTGTCAGATCCCAAAGCCCCAAGAGGTCAAGGCTCTTTCCCAGGGCCTCCTTTATAATTTATAATCTTGCCTCCAACTAGTGAATTCCTTTTCTTCACGGTGTGAATACAGAACACCTATTTTGAGTTGGTGGAATGAGTGAGGAGGAACTGGCTTTGCATGACCTTAACTTTTTCCAAGAAACTCTATTAGATATGATGTAGAATTTATATCCTTGTGCTTCAAGGCATTCCTTTTGATATACATAATTCAAGTGGAAAGAAAACAAAGCAATAAACAGAAAAACTTTTTATGTCAAGATCATTAGCTCTGCCAAATTTTTGAAATAAATTTGCCAAGAATTTCCAATGTTCTTATTTGTTTTTTGGCTCTGCTATAGCAAAGGCCTGAATGTGGAAAGCTGTAGTTGCCGAAGTTGAGGGAAGCCCACACGGTACAAATAGGTAAATGTGTGTATGGGGATTTAGGGGGCACATACTGCAAAAGGCGCCAATAAAAGTAACTGCATGAATAATACCTCACAAAAACCTGACGAAAACAAACAAAAATCCTGTGAACCAAAGAAACCGAAGATCATTTTAAGCTCAACTAAACTTGTAGTGTTTTGTAATTTATAGAGAGTGAAATAGTTTAGACCTGACCGCGTGTCATTTTAATAAAATTCACTTTTTTCTAAAATTGGGAGAAAAATGAAAAGGTGACCAGGTTCAGTTAATAACAGAAAGTTCATACATTGAGTTCATGGATTATTTATAACATGCTAGAATTTGAACATGATTCTACTTAACATAATGGAGTATAAGTTGCCTTCACACTTACGGTTCTCTTAAAGAATGTTAATTTTATACATGAGCAAAACATGAGTAACTTAAAAAAAAGTAAGTGACTATAAGTATCACTGTCACAATCAGAGTACCAGGGCACAGCAGCCAAAAGCATTCAATGTATTCCAATTCCTGTTTTTTGTATAGAGCTGGGTTTCTAAGAAACTTGAGACAGTAAAGTAAACAAGTTGCTACCATTTTTGGGGTGTGTGTGTGTGTGTGTGTGTGTGTGTAAGAATAAAACCTTGAAAGCAAGGAAAATGAAACATATCAGAAGAGAGGATTTGAACAACCTTTTCAAGGATCCTCAACTCACTTAAGCTTTTTACAGAAAATACCCTCATGTGTTTTTGTTTCGACTCTGTGAGAATACCCAATTCAAAGCCTGTCGCGGAAGGGCAGAAAGACTCACTATGATACGAAATTTAAAAAGTTGAAAAAAAGCCACATTAAAATTACCTGAGTCATTTTTGAGGACAACTTAAGTCACGTTGCTGAAAGTTTCCTAAGCATGCAGTAGTATTTCCCTGAAATGAGATTCCTGTGAAGGAATCTTGGGTAATTCTGAATTACATTATAGCTCCATTTATCCCTGACCTGCAACTTTCATATGTATCAAGCTCAGAAACAACTCTGGCCCTAAATCAAAAACGATTTTATAAAAGGTATTTTGGAGAACAATGCTAGCTACCACAGCAGTGTATTGGCAGAGGCAACTACATTGCATAGCTGGTTTCTGCCTGAGAGCCACCAGGGTTGGAATTTGCCACAGGATTATGAGGGGAATGTGAGCAAATAAGAGAAATAGCGAAAAGCTGAAGAAAAATAAGTGAGTTGAATTATTCATCTCTTTTCAATATAATGATACCATGCTATGTTTACATTAAATGTGCTAATTTTGTGTAGAAGTGTCTTCAATTCGATTTGAAAATAGAGTAACAAAGAGGAGTAACAGTTTAAAAAGTCAGTGTCTGGAGTCTAGAGGTGGGTTTTGACTCCTTGATTTATCACTTAAGAGCTGTGCTACTTCAGACAGGTTACTTCATGTTTCTAAGCATCAGTCTCCTCTTGTAATACAGGTATGAGAGCATCTTCCTTACAGAGTCATGATGCTTAAGTGAGGGAATAGGTAGAAACAGATTAGCACAGTAAATGGTCCACCCTTATGTGTTCAACAAATATTAGCCATTATCATGGACTTGTCGCCTTTCTCTTTTGGGTAAGGGGGTTAGTAAAAGAGAATAGCAATTGTTTACCTCTCTTACAAAGCTTGTGAAATATTTTTAACCTGCTTAGGCAATGTCATTTGGCCATGCTTTCTATCAAAAATTGCTATGAAATGCAAAACAAATTGATTTTGGTAATAAAACTGGACTTCAGAAAATTGACATGGTAAATTTTAGCAGTAATAGAAACAATGGTAGATTTTTTATTTAAAAAAATACCTATTTTGGGAGGCCAAGGCAGGTGGATCATGAGGTCAGGAGTTCAAGACAAGCCTAGCCAAGATGGTGAAACCCCATGTCTGCTAAAAATACAAAAATTAGCCAGATGTGGTGGTGCATGCCTGTAATCCCAGTTACTTGGGAGGCTGAGGCAGAAGAATCACTTGAACCTGGGAGGCGGAGGTTGCAGTGAGCCGATATCACGCCACTGTACCCCATGCTGGGAGACAGAGCAAGACTCCATCTCAAAAAAAAAAAAAAAAAAAAAAAAAAAAAAAAAAAAAAGAAGCATTTATTCAGCAATAGCTGAATTCTAACAACTTCTTACATTATTTCTTTAAATTATCACAATAACAAGGGCCAAGTTTACTCTTGTGTTTGAGTAGAAGAATTGCATTCTATTTGTCCCTTTGAACTCTAAGATTAGGAAATAAAAAGCCAGAGACTTTTTGGTGAGCATGTGAACAGAGCTGTATGTCTAATTTGGTAGCTGGAATTTTGGGTAACAACACCTGGCCTCTGATGGCAACAGCTACTCCAGCCACCAATAAAGTCTCTAAGCCTTCCACAGTCATCACATCTGGGAGCTTTACAGTGATCTTGCAAACCATCAGTGATAAAAGGCATGTTATCACTGATGCAGAATTATAAAAGTACTTTTGGACACCTGGCTAGCTGCTTGGCACTAGTACTCCCCTAACTTAAGGCTGTTTCTCTAGACCTTGCTCACGGAGCAAATCCTAAGTAAAGCTTTTATTAGGAGGTTTCTGTCTTTCCCATCCTAGTAAACAAATTATAAATTTGTTAAGCAAAATATTCGATATCACTGCATATAAAACTTAATGATACACTGCAATTTTAGACTGTTTGTCTTATGTACCCAACCCCCACGATTATTCCTTCACATGCATGGGACTCCTGAGAAAACCCAGACCTTGCAGTAAGTTTTTCAGGATTTGATTCAGCCTATACTCAATTTTTGTCATCTAGAGATTCGATAAATGGTCATCATTTTTATGCAAATTATTTTTCAATTTTTGAATCCATATACTAACTTGCATTTTATTTGAAAAATGTAAATGAAATAAATGTAAAATAAATAGATTGACAGTTGAACAGGTAAATAAAGATCTAAAACTGGTAGATCAACCGAGTCTTCCAATGGTTTTTAAATACAGCCATTAGAATTTGTTTCAGGCTAAAACTGGGCATTCAAAGCTGATGGTGGAGATGGATATTGCTATTCCAAAGAGCTGTTTATTGGTTAGGCTGCTTCTTACATATAAAGCAGTGGGAAAAAAAGTGAAAAGAAAACACTTTCTCAGGCTTCTCATGATTTTTTAATCTATTCTGTGCAAAAATATGGCTTACAATTTATTGCTGAAATGTAGGAACCTGAAGATTCCCAGTCCACACTTTTAAATTTAACAAGTATCTCAAATACTTGCAAAGTGATCACTTCCAGAACTTTACTGCATGCCAGGGATGCCCTTCCACCTGTTCAGAGAAATTCTCCCATGCCCAGCTGAGAACATAACATGACAATTCATTGTTTTTGTTTCATAAATAGATAAACCAGTAATTTGTATCATTTTTCTTCCATGAGGCAAGAAGCTACAACAATCATTACTTTATAATAATTTTGATTTTACTAAATTGTTTTTGAAATGAACAATAGGAGATGACAAACCCATGGTTTGCATCAGATACTAACCATTTCCACCTGGAAGGTTTTTTTTCTGTACTTCAACAAAGGCATGAAATAACATTTAAGATTCTAGAGAATGTTATTTTCTTAGTGTTGCTTAAAGTTTTTTTTTTCCAAATAACAAAAGCATTTTCTAACACAGTTAAAACTTAACCAGTGTGTTGAAACAAGTGGATCTAACAGTTTTCCTCTGAGCCTTTGATCTTGATATTGATCATCTTCCTTCACATTTCTGTGTCTAAGAAAGGAAGAATATAATGGGTGCAAATACATTTCTTTGAATCAAAGTTCTATATCATAATAATTTTTCTCTATTACAGATAGAGGTGTTATTGATATAAAAGTTCCGGATGAGTGTCTACCAGCCCAGAATAAGGGTCCTGAAGGTTTGGATTTTTTTTAAATAAAAATGCTTGTTGGAAGTTTGCTACATCTTTTCTTGTTGTTTTTCTTCTAAAGAAAATATCAGTAAAACATTTCAGTCTATGACTGTTAGTTAACTGTGCTCTGTGTTTATAAAACTGTATAAGCTACATTTCATTGGGAGGTTAGAATGCAATATAGAGGGTTGGAGACTGAAGCACATTTTTATCTCACTTTGAATTTTGGATTACAAAATGACAGATCAGACCATACAATGAGAGTCATGGTCCACTAATCAAATGATCCTTTAAAAATATATATTTTTTTCCTTTCTCACTTACTCTCATGTTTGCTAAGAGCCAACTAATTCCTAAGTGATGACTTTTGATAAATAAACTCCAGAATGACAAGATTTATCTATGACAAGTATGTTCAGCAGCCAGGACTCATTAAGCTCTTATTGCCTGTTGTGCCAGAGACACTGTTCTGACAGTAGCTTCTAAATTCCATGGTAAATTAATTAATATATTGATATAAATGGTCATCTAGATATTTTGCAGCATTTCAAGAAATGGACATTTAACAGAGTAATGGGTGTTCGATTTGCAGTTGACTCTCGTTAATCAAATTGGCCATTGAGTTCTCACTTTAGAACTCTGTGGTTTTGTTTCTCTTGCTGTACTTCTATTATTTTCTATATGAAAATGGACTTATTTCTAAGTACCATGAGGGGAAGATAATGAATTTGTGTTCTTAATTTGACATCTTTTGTTAACTTCTGAAACACTTCAAGTTCCGATTCCCAACTTGTGGCTTTAGAAATTGGTCACCTCACATATTTCTTCATCTGGTTATTTTGCTGAGATTGTGTACAGCAATTATTTTTGAAAATAAAGTTAATGTCCATAAACAATGCTATATATATCTCCAATCTGCTATAGGTAAATTGAGCACTGAAGCCCTCCAATGTTATCACAATTTCTTCAGTTGAGTTGAGTCAATACAGTATAATCAGGAAAATTCAGCCACAATCTTCAGGCATCTTGACTCTTTTAAAGCAAAAAGAATGCCTTCACTTCTTTTCTTCTGCTAAATAAAGACTGGTCAGGAAATAATTCAACTACATATAATTAATTTAGGAGACCTCAATTATATCCTTATGTTCATTGATTTTTGGTATTCTTGAATAGCATGACAGCAAACCAAAAATGTGTGCGATTCTATATGCCACAAATTCCCCAGGCTTCAGATTGAAACTCTTAAGTTGTTTTGACTAGGCAACTAACAGCAGTTTAGATAGTTCTGTACAAATTTAGAGATGCAAAGCCATGACCGTATTCCAGCACATTCTTCTTGTCAGAACCATTTAAATCACCATCTTACACAAGTACATATTGAAACTCAACTTTAAGTGTTTTATTTTTATGTACATTTCATTTTGTCCAGAAATAAAATATCTAAATACAGACAGACTGTAATGTTGTATATGTATAGCTTTCAACAATACTTGATCTGAATAAATGCTCTGTACATTGTTTGTCTTTTTAATGGAGTTCACAGCTACATCGATAAAATGAATTCCTCATATCCCTTTTTCTTAACCAATAACAAGCAGAGAGACAAGTACAAGTTAATATTAATAAGCAGCTCAAATAACACTTGGTTAAACTATGTACAATACAAACCATTCATACAAATGAAGACTAGGATATTGAATTTGTTACAATATGTGTAGTAAAGATAAGACAGACACTTATAACTTACATGGTGTCTGCCAGGCATTTCCCTTCTTATATAATGATCAGAACTTATTTTAAGCAGCTTTAGCTGGTCTCAACTTCACAAAAGTCCAATGATTGGTGATGAAAGTTGTTATACCAATGTCTGCCCACATGTAAATTCCAAATGTTTGCTCATCTTTACTGAGAACAGGCCCCTTTCATAGAAAAAAGAGCCATCTTGGACCACCCTGAATGTGCCTACTGTATGCTGGAAAAAAGTTACTACATTTTGTTGTGTTTGTAAAATAAAGAATACTGAGCTCTAAAGACACATTTTTCCATTTTAACAAGCAGATACTCCTACAATAGTATTTACCAATACAGCTACTCCAAGCAGTAGGAATGCATGAGTGGGGATTATTGATTAGCATGTACTCAAGACTTTAAAAGAGATTTCCATAACAGCGAGTGTTAGAAACATTCTCCGTCTAGTTAATCCTTCTGTTTGATGATAGTTGATCCCTGAACCATTATGAGTCAGACAATGAAAGCCCTCTCAACAGGAATCACGACAGATGCAAGCTGAAATGTGCATGACAGTGTGTTTGTGTACCTCTATATGTGAGAGCATGTCTTCAGGTGTGACTTCAAAACCTGTGATGATTTACAATTATACTGAGGGATGAAGCTGACTGGGCAGAAATTACATCAGATTGTTTTCCACTAGTGTATTTGCAGCCAGTTGACAAGAGCAGCAGTGTAGACACATTCCAGGCAACAGATGTGACCTTCTTCTTTGAGGTATCAGCCCTGTCATATGACCTTTAATTCCTCAGGCTTTAGTCTCACCCCCATGTTCACCTTCATCCCGAGGGAAAGTAAGGTGTGTCACTGTGGTAGTTGTAGTCAGGGCACACTTTCTGTACCAGTTTATAATCTGTACTATAAAAGGAAATGTAAATACAGATCACCTTAAAGGGCTTGGAGCAGAGCCAGGATACATGACTTTGGGTCTGCTCCTGGTAACAGGTTTTTGAAGGGTCATAGTTGCAGAGTGTGTTCTTGGTAGCCTTGTCAACCTTTTCATATTCAATGCGACAATTGAAAGACTTGGAATCTTTGGCATCAATCACAGTTTGTTGTGCCAAGTCAAATTCCACGATTTTTGTAGGGGGTACCAAGCTGACAGATACATTCCCTTGACCAGTTGAATTATGCCTGAAATAAACACTAAATGTTCCATTGCCGTGATCTACAATTTTCCCAGTTATCAACAGATTGAGCTTCACTGTTTTGATGTTGGAATGAAAATCGCCCCATCCAAACATTTTCTTAAACTTGCCCGTTTTAACAATGGGCCTTCTCTTGGCCCTGGGTCGAGGCTCTTGAAGGTCTGTGGAGTTCCTCAGCCAGTCCCAGAGGTCTTGCTCAGAATAAGGTTCTGGGGTGTCATATCTCAGGTCCAAATCTGTATCATTCTCTTTGCCACGAAAAGTCTGTGACAAGAGTCGACTGATAGACAAGTCTTTGCCGCTTTCTGTCCATATATGCTTTAGTGTGGATTTGCTGCTTCCTGATTTCAGAAGTTCTGACTTTCCACCGTTCGTTAAATTGGCACATGTGACCTGAAAACAGAACAGAAAAATGGCATTTACATCTCTGCATCTGAGAGTAACACTGAATGCATAAATCCAAGACTTCTCTGAGTCTCAGAATTAAATAATTACACTTTTTGTTTAAAAGCACCGCATCTGAGAAGAACACCCAAAGCACAGATTCAAGCCCCCTCTCCCAGAGTCTCAGAATTAAATAATTACATTTTAAAAGCACCATCAGCATCTGGCTAATATTTATTAATATGTGATAAAATACTTCTATTTTTGTATAACAATGGAAGAAGGGAGATGTGGGTGGAAAAACTACTAAATATGACCTAAAAATTATATAAAACCATTGGTTAATGGAAGAAAAGGCCACCCAGCATGAATAAAGCAAAGTGAATTCAAATATAAACCAAACTAATTACTTCTTAGCACAAAAATCCAAACTTTTGAAATCAAATTTTATAAATCATTGCATTCTTTTTCTATTTCAAAATTACCCTAAGCTTTAAAACTGTATGATTCTCTGGACACAGAGAGGAAGACAGCACACACCAGAGCCTGTTGAGGGGTGGAGAGGTGAGGGGAGGGAACTTAGAGAACGGGTCAATAGGTGCAGCAAAACACCATGGCAAATGTATACTTAGGTAACAAACCTGCATATTCTGCACATGTATCCCGTTTTTTAGAAGAAATAAATATAAACTGTGTGATTCTCAGACATATGTCAACTGACACCCTTTAGACTATTTAGTTATCCATATTACAGTCATATTAGAAAAGTTAGTTTTGCAAAGGGACTCCAGTATATTTTCACTGATCAAAATAATGTTTACTACCACCTATAATAAGCAAGGAATATATTGAATAAGACAATTTTTTACCTTGCAGGGCTTATCATGTGGTCTAGAAAAGTGACTTTTAGTAATTGTCAAGTCTAGAGGAACCAACATGCGGTCAATGACTGAGAGGTCACTGCAGGGTGGATTATGAGAGTCACAAGCAGACACTGTTCTCCTAGGACTCCAAGATTATTTCTTAGGAAAGAATTGTATCTCAAACTGCACAGAGATACAGAAGAACCATGACCACAATGACTACATTGGCCCATAGTTAAAGCAGTAACTTCTCATCCTGACGTGGAAGAATCCAGAACTAAAGACCTACAGGAACTAAAATAGCCAATACCAGTAAACCACTCAATATGCGGACTTGCTGTTTTAAGGTACTGCTGTTGAATGGAGTCCCCAGCCACCCATTAAAAAGCCACATTTCACAATAAACTTATATTGCCATGCCCCTAGAGAACCAGTTCTGAGTCTTATCTCAGATACCAGCCTGATTACTACTCGGCAGCTTCATTGGACCCTCCAGTCTCCTTCCAAACTGTTCTTAAAATGAATGGTCATTCCTAGAAAGCTTTTTAAAATTCAGGCCCATTAGGAATTATAGCTGTGTTCCAGAGACACTTCCCTAGACTTAGCTGTGTGGGACTCATGTTAGGATACAAATGTGACCTGAAAATAGCATTTTAGTCAACCACTTGTTGCTGAAAGGATGTGTTCTCAATCTCTGGGGAGCAAGACCATAAATTTTAGAGCCAGACTCCCTGGAATTCCCTCCCAGCTCTGACACTGCCAACCTGTGTGCCCTTGGTCAAGTTAACTTCCCTCTGCCTCTTTTTTCCGAACCTGGAAAATGTAGGCAATATGATATCTACTTCATAAGTTTGTGAGGATTGAATGAGTTAAAACAGGTAAAACCTTTAGAACAGTGGCTAGCGTTTGGAGAGGGTTCAATAAATGTAGCTATTACTGTGAACACCAAGCTGATGTTTGAAGACAATTAGAGAAAGGAGCCAAATAATACATATGGAGATCTTGCCTGGGAGAAGTTTTTCCCAGGATTACACAGCCAAGTGCTGTGGGACATGGATGTAGAGAACCTTGGTCATCTAAACTAGAACAAAAGCTCTTAGATCTTGTAATCCTTCTTTTCAAGCCAGGAAGTAGTCTCCTCTTTGCCCTCTTCAAATTGAGGTAATGTGAGTGTAGTTGGACTATTCTCGCCCAGAAAGAATACCAGCTGAAGCTGTAATCTTCCTAATAATGCTGAGCTTAAAAACCCTGAAAGTTTGTCTCCATGAAAATTCATTGCATCTGAGATAACAGGCAACTTCATCATGCATTCATATGACAGCACCCTGAAAAGTCAAAACTGAAACTTTGGGTAGGTAACCAAAATACTGTCAACTCTTTCAGGCTGCTAGCTTGAGTACAGTTGCAACGGCTGTGATCCCCGAGGCAATGGCAATGGCTTCATGGAAAGATGCAGAGGGTCATTGTGTGAAGAGATGAAGGAAGAATAGATAACACTGACCAATGGAGAATCAGACTCTGGATTATTGTGGGGGCAAGGTCACATCTAAGAGAAACATGGACCAGACTTGTGTATGCAGTCAGTCTTTAAAGTGTCAGCTACCCACAAAGAGCAAACACCCTGATGTGGAGTCAAATATGGCTATCAGATGGCCATTACTGGTCTTGAGGA